>NC_069500.1:1047329173-1047397453 GCF_027579735.1 Bombina bombina | reverse complement strand
AAGTTGACATCTGTTCACTATCCACAAAGAAGACCTGGCCGCATTACTAATGCAGGTTAGCCAATTGATCAAAGATGGCTTAAAGGAAGTCAGAAAGATTTAACTGACCTGGGCAACAGGGTAGAATATTTTGAGGAAGGCCGATCATCTAAACAAAGAATTTAAAGAACTTACCAGACAACTGCACCAACAATCTGCTATAATGATAATTTCAATCACACGTGGAAGATCTAGATAACAGAGGAAGGAGGCACATCTCCGAATCAGGGGTATTACTGCAACAATTTCCAACAGCCACTCTTGGATGAATAACTTTAGAGACTATTTAAGCAGCTAACAAATTCTGATACAATTTGTCAATTGCCCCTGGACAGAGCCACATGGCACTCAGGCCTCCTACTAAAGACACAGAGCCGCAACGGGATGTGATTCTGAAGTTTCAAAACTACAAACACAAAGATAAAATTTTCCTTGCTGCCAGGAAGTCTAATAATATAAATTTCGAGGACATACCGCTACAAATATACGCAGACCTCAGTCTACTGACACTTGCAAAAGAAGGGATGTCAGATTCCTCACCTAGCACTTCAGGCCCTGAAGATTCCCTATAGATGGGGATTTCCCTTTTGCCTCAGAGTTATGCGTGGACAGCAAATGTTTATTTATGAACACCAGATGATCTTGAGACTTTTTGCAAGACCTAAACATCTCTCCACCTTCTCTTTCAAGGCTAAACGATGGCGATGAAGAATTCAACACACAAGAAAAGCTACTTCCTAAGCCTCAGAGACAAGGATGGAATGACGTGAATAGGAAAAGACACAGAAATACTTCTGATCCATCAAAGAGAGACATTCTTCTCAACCGATCACTTGAAACCCAAGCAGAAACTATGATGGAAAAAGTTTGTTTGTTGCCATTCACACTGCATCGTATCTAACTATATGCCACATTTGTATTGCAAGTCATCCTCTTATGAAAGAACTTAGATGTATTGCTTATACATTAGCAGGTTTAAGTTTTCTAGGTTATTAAGTTTAAAGTTGTTACTTGTTGAATAACTTTATAGCAATTAGTAGTGATAATGTTAAGTCATGGATTACTGAAAAACACTACAGAAAGTTCACACAATGTAACTCCATACTAAGTGTAGTTTACCCTTTTCTTATGCATTACCCACTAAGTCCCTGGTTTAATTGTTCTCACATTCGGCCCACTGTGGGACTCGCCTAGCGGACCCCAAGTGTACCAGCTATATCATATGCAGCCTTTAGCCTGAGCTATTAACAATACCAGAAGTTCTTAATTGTTTTCACATGAAAAGTGATTGTTTGTTTAATTTTACTATGTTTACTCATTTTAAATCATTTTCCTCTTCTCTATGATGCCGATCTTTGTCTGTTCCTGTCTCAACACCCTTCTTGTCATTGTGCGCTCTATTCCATTCTCTCTCTTATATGCAACTTCAACAGATTGTGAGTACTACCACTACAGACATGCTTGCTTACTCATATATTCACACCTGCAAGAATACACTCAAATACCAATCAGCATATGCACTTCACACCATTTCTATAAGCCGTGAGCCAACCCATGCTAAAATTCCTTTCTCAAAACGTGAAAGGACTCAATTCCTAACAAAAAGGTCAATAGCACTAAATTGGTTTTGAAAACATAAAGGGGATATAATATACTTGCAGGAAACCCAGTTTAATGGTGCCCAGGCTCCTACATGCTCCTCCAGTACCTATCCAGTCAGTTACTTTAATCAACAACTCCAAAACAAATGAAGTAGGTATCTTGTTTCATAGACGATTAACTTTCCAACTTATAGCTAAACATCAGGATGATGAGGGTAGACTTCTCAATCTTATAAGCCTATTATTCAACCAGCTGGTAACCCTTGTCAATATTTACTACCAAACAAAAACCAGGCCAACTTTTTTTGGAAAATATATAACAATTTATTGACAGTGGCACATCATTATGGCAGGAGATTTTAATGTAGCGCTATCACCAGCCCAAGATTGTTCTAATAAACAAAACAGTGTTCCTAGATCGACTTTGAAGAATATAAATTCCAAATTACAATCACTATCTTTAGTAGACAAATGGAGACTGCAACATTCTCATTCAAAAGTGTACACCTTTTACCCTTGTCAAATAGACCTTCTCCAGTATTGACTACATTTTTCTAGATCAGCGTAGTCTACACCTAACAGACTCCACATACATCACCCCTACTCCGTGGTCAGACCATTCTATGCTTGCCCTATAAATCCTGTGACCCTTCGTCCCAATATCCCAATACTGTTGGAGATTAGATTAATCTCTTCTCAAAAGCAACATAAAAGTAACAAATATCAAGATCTTTGATAGAATTCTTTGTGATTAATCAGAGCGATTCAATAAGCCCCCCACCCTATGGAAAACGCATAAGGCGGGCATTAGGGGAGACTTTTTAAAGCAGAAAGCAATCTTACTTATATCCAAAAGACAGAATACAATGCCTTAACCTCCAACTTCAACAGCTAGAAAATAGACACAATCAACACCCCTTTAACCCGCAACTGCACACCGAGGTTATAAAAGCTAGAATAGAACTAAATAGGTTTCTACAAAGGGAGGCCCAAAAGCAAGCTTTTTACTCAAAGAGAAAATATTTTACAGAAGGTAACAAGTAGGAACATTGTTAGCCAGAGCCTTGCGTCAAAGAACACTAAATGTACACAAGATTTCTAACCCCAACGGCTCATTTCTCAGGATAGCAAAAGTATTGCAGGAGTTTTCCTGACTATTATACTGACTATTATATTGACTATTATAACAAACTTTATAACCTACACCGATAGCAGAGACATGGGACCTCCACCTGATGGATAACTATGTTAAGGAAGCAGACCTGCCACCCTTTCCCAAGACAAAGCTACACTCCTAGATGACCCTATTACCATCACTGAAATTTGGCATGCTATTGACTCCCTTCCTTCACAGAAAAGCCCAGGCCCAGACGGGTTCACTAATCAATATTATAAGACTTTCAAACATATCTTAGCCACCTATCTTATCAAACTATTCCAATCTATAGATGATAATGGTTCATTCTCTCACTACATGCTTTCTGTTCACATTACCCTGATCCATAAGACAGGCAAATCACCTCTAGACCCGGGTAATTATCGCCCAATCTCCCTAATCAATACAGATGAAAAAATATGCACCAAATAATTAATAAATACCTTTCCCACCCTATTCACATGGACCAGGTGGGATTTGTTCTGCAACGGGAGGCCGGGACAACACTATCAGAACCCTTCATTTGATTGACCAAGTAGTAACATCCAGTTTGGAGGTTTTCCTGATCTCAACCAATGCAGATAAAGCATTCGACTGACTTAAACTGGTCATACCTAAAATCAGTTCTGAGAGGCTTTGGTATGGGCGACACTATGGTAAATAGTATCTTCACTCTATATAACAACCCGACCGCCAGTATCAAGTTAACGGAATCCTATCTGACTCCCTAGCATTTTGTAACGGTACTCACCAGGGATGCCCACTATCGTCCCTGTTGTTTGCTTTGGCTAGGGAGCCCTTAGCGGCACATATTAGACTAAATCAAGAAATCAGAGGGATTCCAGTGGGGGCCAATAACTATAAAATTAGCTTATATGCAGACGACATCTTATTGACCATAGCTGATCCTAGTAGGTTCAAAACAAATAAGGATTGGGCATGCGGGTAAAGCAACTCTCCAAAATATGATTATAAAAAGAATACTGAAAATGTCCAGTCTCTCTGTATGCGCTTTGTTACTATCCGTCAGTACATATGAGAGGGACAGGGTGCAGAGCTCACACACATCCAAGCTCTGCTCAATGCTTTTTACTTCATACAGTTTTTATGTTATGCCTACCAGACCTTGAATATTGCAAAAATTCAACTTAACTTTCACCAAGCTGCCTGATTTACATGCTATGGTATAATATAGTTAATGCTGCATTCACAGTATGTCTTACCCGGTACCCCCAGTTCAGCTTACAGACCGGATCTCTTCATTCCCAAACACTTCCAGTCTGCCTGGCTAGCATGAACTCTGTGTGGAAGCTGGTCCTTGTAGCTATTGGTGAATCCGGTGGGTGTGTGTGAGGACTGCCCCTCCAATCAGGATCAGGTTGTGACGCTGCAATGTTCCGTGCTCACTGTGTTCGGCCCCAAGTATGAGAGAGAAAGTAGAGAAAATACAGAGTACCAGAGCAGCATGTTTATTAAAAACTTAGCTTTATTATATCCATTTAAAAGTTTATATTCAGCAAACAGTAGAGAGGTGCCAGGAATCCAAACAAGCTCCCCAGCAATGTGCAAATAATGGCTGACGCATTTCGGCTTTTGCCGTACTCCAAGCCAACTAAAATAACTTAGACACTCCACTCATTAAAAACCCATAGCACTTGCTGATAGGACACTAGTCCACCAATCCTAATTGCCTATGATAGTTAACTGATTCATGTCTAGCTATGTGCACTATCCATTCATGTTTAATCTAATTCTGGATATTTCATCTAAAAACAAAGGTCCCAATGGGACTGAGCTCAGAGTTTGATCTGATCAATTTTTGGTAGCAGAGTAATTTTATATCAGTACTCACCAGTAAAATAATAAATTTCTCTCTCTTCATAAAAAAATATCTTTTCACTAGTATATAGAACTATAAGGTGGTTAGATTAGCATGTATTTAAGAAAATTTAAGCACATTACAATATTAGTATTATATTAGCTCACCACAGTGAAAAGGGATCTAAATAATTTTAGATAGATTTTGCGCAGAATTCATATGTGCACATAGCTAGACATGAATCAGTTAATTATCCTAGGCAATTGGGAATGGTGGACTAGTGTCCTATCAGCAAGTGCTACGGGTTTTAAATGAGTAGAGTGTCTAAGATATTTTTAGTTGGCTTGGAGTACGGCATAAAGCCAAAACGCATCAGACGTTATTTTCACATTGCTGGGGAGCTTGTTTGGTTCCTGGCACCTCTTACTGTTTGCTGAATACAAACTTTTAAATGGATATAATAAAGCTAGGTTTTTAATAAACACGCTGCTCCGGTGCTCCGTATATTCTTTACTTTCTCTCTGATTCTAGTAAGTCACTTCCTACCTTATTGTGTGCATTCCATCACTTCAGTGGACTATCTCATTTCCTTATAAATAACCAGAAATTGTCTATACTAAATTTAAACATGAAACACAACCGTTTGACAAAAACTCTCTGAAATATGCCCTTACCAATTAAGAAAATTACATGTTTGTTTCTTTTTTGCCAAATTTATCTGGGCGGGGAAAAAACCAGGGTGGCCAAAAAAACTCTATATAGGTCTAGATATGAGGGAGGTCTTGGAGTCCCCAACATCTACAGATATTACCAAGCTAATGTCCTTCAGCGCATCCTAAATTGGCATACAAGCCTAACAGATAAGGTCTGGATTCCATTGGATTCTCATATCCGGAAAACTCCTCAGATAGGTCCACTATGTTTGCTGCCAGCCACTAGCCGACCCCAAAGAGCAAAATCCTCCCGCTATATAGGCACATTTTTTATACTTGGGATAACATTAATAAACACATCTCAGGCATTTTGTCCACCTTCTCACCTATGTCGCCAGTCTACCAAAACACTGAACTGTTGATACATCTCACTGCAGGCAATACCCATTATAGTGAACTATGCTTTTCTTCTCCACTGGCAGACTTCCTGAGTCAGAGGAACTAAAACCTAGACAGGGATTATTGGACTTACTAGCAATTGCAACACCTTTTAAATTTGTCACCACATAAAAGCTCACTTACTCATTCTCTTACTCATTTTGAACAGCTTTGTAAAAATCGCATTGCAATAAAAGGACCTCTAGCCCTCTCTAGGTGACTGGCAGAGAGAATTGGACTTAGAAATATCACAAAAACAATGGTCTAAATTATTCCAATACACATATAAATCCTCCACATCCACCCAAATGCTGTAAATGAATTATAAAATAATTTATAGGTGGTATCTCACCCCGTCCAGACTAAGGCTAGTATATCATGGAAGCTCTTCTCACTGCTGGAGGGGATATGGGGGCGTGGGCACTATGTCCCATATCTGGTGGTCATGTCCACATTTACGGGTCTTTTGGAACTCATTGGAACAAAAACCGTGTATTAAACTTGGCCCTACATTCCAGTTAAACCTCTGATGGTCATTTTTAATAATAAACCTAAGTTAACATGTAAATTGTGACTTCAACCTTTCCAATGTTGCGTGAATGGAGCAAAATCTTTGTTAGCAAGAAAATGGAAAACTGTGTATATATACCCACATTAGATGAGTGGGGGGAGAGAACACAAGAGTTGATTACTCTGTAAGAATACTCCTATTATAAGACTAACGGACTAGATACTGTACCCACTAAATGTCATTCCAGGCCATCTGTACCACTAACTTAACGGCACTATGGCATTTAAGAACCCCAACTTCTTCCCTCTGGCTGAAAACCTTCACGCAGCATATTATACTCATACATACTCCTCCTTAAGACCGAATCCTTCTTCTTCTTTCCCCTTCTTTTCTTTTTCTCTCCTCTTTTAGCTGTTAATGTCATTTTTTATATTGATTTGTTTTATGATGAGACACAGAAAGGAGCCTTGATAAATGTATACCAGGTTGATGATCGTTACAACTATAGGTTCCTGAGAAACGATGAAACTATGCTTCTTCACCATCCTGTCTTATCAATATTGTTCTGCAAAAAGCAGAGTTATATGCTAATGTTTGTAATTATTCATTTTGAAATGCTTGTTATGAAAAATCTCTTTGAAAAAAAATTGATACAAGAAAGCAGATACCCGTCCCCACTTTAATTATGCTGTTTATAGCTAACCATAAGCACCCATTTAAGATGATTTTTTCAAGCCAAAGAGACACTAATTTTAAAATAATGTGCAGTAGAAGTGCAGTTTTAGAACGTTGCCTGTTGTATATCTTGTCACTAAAATTATGTTTAGGGTATTTTATTCCATTCCTGCACCCGAGAAATTTCTGCAGATGCCCACGTCTTCCACAGTACTTCCCCTGTACAGAAAACAGTATAGTTTAATATACTTCTTCATGTCTTGCTTGTTATAATGGGGGCAATGTCAATAATTTGAGGAAATAGAAAACCAGTTCTTTGACAAAGGACAAATATCTCTTTTCACTGAGGTGCATCAACTTGCCACCACAAAGCACAAGAGTTAGTTGATATGGAGGAAAGTTCTCTCTCAGATATGCCCCTATAAATCTTATAAGAAAAAAACATAATACACTAATTTTTGGAAAGGGGGAGCCTTCGCTTTCCATTAAATGGTAACATGACATTCTCATTAGTAAATTGTAAGTAGTCATCTATTTTTTTCTTGACCCACTATGATAGTCGATACATACATTGCAATAGGGCTCACAAAAAAATTGCAATTTAAAATTTGTATGAAATTAATAAATTACTAAAATGAAATCACACAGTAAAAAAATTTACTGTTTAATTGCTTTTTTAAAATCATAGCGAAATTGTTCTTCAAAATTTCTTTTTTATGGGAAAATTAAAATTTGCATTGAAATTACAAAGGAAAAATATCTATTTAATGCACACAGTACCAATTGTAAAAAATAAATAAAAAATAAACTGCACATGCAAACAGCAGTGGGTAATTTGTATTGATCATACAAAATTCAAAGTCTATTATCTTCTTTATTATAAAATGAGTTTCCTCATCTCTTCTAGTGGGGTGAACTGCAGCATTCCATGAAAGTAGCTGAAAGGGACATAAAACCTAAAAATGTCTTTCAGAATTCAGATAGAGCATACAATTTTTTTTTTTTTTAATTTATTTTTATTGACAGGCATCAGGAGTTTTGTTACAACATAAATTCATATGAAAACAAAGAATAAACAACAAAATCAGCTTTTATAATGACAAAGCCTGGTCTAAAGTATACAATAAATTCCTGGTTTTAACGTTCAGTAATTAAACAGCTTGACACTTTTAACCTGTTTACCTGATGCCCTTTTTTTTTTCCTTTTTCTTTTTCACTTTATCTTTGTTATACAACCTAAACCGTAAAATTGACAGCAAATAAAACCAAAACAAAACAAAAAAAAAAAAAGCAAACAAAACAAAGCAACATAGGACAAAACAAAACAAAACATAAAAAAAAAAACAAAAAAAAAAAAAAGAAAAAAAGGAGAAAAGAGAAGGGATAAGACAGAGTGAAGCAGAAAAGGAGGAGCAAAGCTTTATCAGTTTATTTTTTGACTGCGGAGGGCTACCAAATTCCTAAGAGAACCAGTTCCGTATTTCTAAAGGGGTAAGTCAAGTGTTCAATTTCCCTTGGGGGCAAAGCATTAATAAAGTCCGACCACTTAGAAAGAAACTCCTCACCTCTTGATCATTTTGTAAGTTAGTGTCTAGTTGTTCTATTATGCACTGTTTCTTCAAACAGTTTTTTATCTCTGATATACTTGGGATTGCTCGCGATTTCCATTTCTTCAATATTAGATATCTAGCAGCAAGAATTACCAAAGTGACTATTTTAAGTTTATCCCGAGGAAGGCTAGGTCTCCAAAGGAAAAACTATATTTAGAGGGGAAAGTGTCAGTGAGGGTATTCCCACTGAGTTAGTCAACCAATATTGTATTTTTGACCAGCAATTCCTGATTTTTGGGCAATACCAAAACATATGGATAAGATTAGCCGAGAGACATGAACATTTTGGACATTTATTAAAGGTGGCACTTCGGCATTTAGTTCCTTCTCTGGGGAGAAGTACGTCATGTGTAGTAATTTAACATGTGACTCCCTCCACGTAGCGGAGAGGGTGGCACGCGCAACTGCTTGAATTGATAAGGTTATTACAGGAGTTACTCCTAAATCTTCAGGTAATATTGCTGTCCACTTAGCCTGCAGATTTTCTAATATTTCTGGGCCTTTAAGAGAGATTAGTTTCTGATAAATATAAGAAATCGATAAGAAGCCATTCTTGGCTAATAAAAGCCAATTTTCAAGTATACCTAGTGACCACTCCCAACCATAATCGCTTACTAATTTAAGAGCAAAATGTCGTGCTTGAAGATAGGCAAAGAAGTTATTATTTGAAAGGTGGAAGTCCTTTTTGAGAGAGTTTTGATACATTTGTTTTGAAAGTCAAGTAGTTGAGAGATATTCAAAAGGCCAGGGATTCCCATTTGGTAAAGAGAGCGGATTGTATCCCAGCTTGAAATTGTGGATTGTTTAGAAGTGGTAAGTACCGTGAGACTCTAACTTGGATATGTAGCATGGAACATATATTTTTCCATATCTGAATTGGGTTGTAGATAGACTTTATTTTCTTCAATGTGGACGGGATTATATTTTTTTACAATGTAGTAGAGCCACTAAGGAATGTGGATGAGCTATATTTTTTTCAGATCAAGACTTGTTACATAGTTAGCATTAGTTAGCCAATCCACTGCTACCCTAGCCTGAAATACCACATTGTATAAGCGGATATCTGGTAATGAGAGTCCCCCTGCTCTACTGGAAGCATTAATTTAAGTAAAGAGATCCTAGGTTTTTATTTTGCCACAAGAAAGAACGAAGTGCTGAGTTGAAAGATAGAATATCTTTTGTTTTCAGGATAAATGGTGTGTTCTGAAGTACGTACAGAATTTTGGGAAGAAGAGTCATTTTATAAAGTGCAATACGTCCTGACAAAGATAAGGGGAGTTTTTGCCAGTTTTTGAAAGCTTCTCTGACTCTATTAAGTACCGGGGGGATATTTAAGTCATACCAGGCGCTAGGATTAGAAGAAATCCAGATACCAAATACCTAAATGCACCTTGGACTATAGAGAATGGAATGGTTACACAAGAGTCCTTGGTATGTTTAAGCCAGCATAGCTCTGATTTTAAAACATTTACTTTGTATCCGGAAAAGGAGCCAAATTGGTCTATAATAGCAAGAAGTTTTGGGATGTTTCTAGCCGTGTTAGATATATAAAGCAGTACATCATCTGCATATAGTGCAATTTGCAGTTCTTTCCCCTTAATTTTAATCCCTTCGAGTTGATGGCGAATCTGAATAGCAAGTGGTTTGATAGCCAGGTCGAACAGAAGGGGAGAGAGAGGACACCCCTGCCTGGTCCCCTCCCCAATCTTATGTCGGGGGTCATATCCCCATTAACTAGGATTCTCGTATATGCATTGCTATATAAGTTATTAAAAGAGCTAAGAAAATTACCTCCAAGACCAAACTGCTGTAGCGTGAAACACAGATGATCATAATGTATAGAGTCAAATGCTTTTTCAGCGTCAATGGATATAATCGCCATATCAGGGGTGTCCTCCCCCTCCATCCCCCCGAGTCCAACATCTTGAGATATTCTATTGTCGTGAGTACCTCTCTTATCTTGGCAGATGAGTTTCGCTTTAAGAGGAAACCTGCTTGGTCACTGTGTATAATAGTGGAAAGCAGAGGTTGAAGTCTGTTTGCTAAAATAGATGTGAAAAGTTTATAGTCCGTGTTTAGGAGCGCAATGGGTCTATATGACTCCTTTTTATCTGGATCTTTCCCCTGTTTTAGTATAAGGGTTGTAAAGGACGCAGTGAATTCCTTGGATGGAGTATTGCCTGCGATATATATATCATTAAAAAGTGAAGTTAAATGCTTTGTTATCTCAGGTGCTAATATTTTATAGAGTTCATTTGGGAGTGCATCGGGTCCCGGGGCTTTATTGGAAGAGAGATTTTGGATCGTTGTGGCGATTTCTGCTTCGGTAAAAGGGGATTGTAGTGTTACAAGTAAATCAGGAGTCAGGGTTGGAAAGGCTATTTGGTTCCAAAAGTTTTCCCTCTGTATGGTATTAGAGATTTTAGAGGTATACAGGGACTGATAGTATTCTGCAAATGCTCTACATATATCTTCAGAAGAATTCAAGTTCTTATTACCGCATGTTAAAGTTTTTATTATAGAGGAACCTCTTTCAATCTTGACTAAGTTTGCCAGAAGCTTCCCTGTTTTATTACCATAGTGATATAGTTTAGCCTGAAACCTAAGATCTCTTTGAGTACTTTTGTAAAGCAGGAGGGAGTCTCTTTCTGCCAGTGCTGTGTTGTATCTAGACCAGTTTTCAGGCGTTTTATATAAAATAAAGCGGTTGTAGGCATTAGTGACGGCCTTTAATACCTCGCTCTCCCTTTTTTTATTTTTTTTGGACCTAGAGATAGTATACGTTAATATTTCCCCTCGGAGGACCGCCTTCGCAGTCTCCCAAAACAGGTCAGGTTTAGAAGTATGTTGTTGGTTGAAAAGTGCATAGTCCCGAAATCTAGAAATGAGCCAATTTTTGAATTTTAAATCAGTTACTAGATAACGCGGAAAAGAAAAGCCAAAATTCCTGTTGCCCGAGAGATTTAAATAAAATTCAAGAGTGATCGGGGCGTGGTCTGAAATGGTGATAGGTAGGATCTCAGCTATTACTTTTGATTTACACAGTCTTTCGTCGATCAAGAAAAGGTCGATTCTTGAAAGCGTTTTATGTGCTTTCGAATGACACGTGAAATCCCTAAGATCAGGGTTTTGAATCCTCCAAATATCACAGAGCTTTAGGTTGCGAGAGAGTTTGAGAAATAGTTTAGACTCTAAGTTATCTCTCTTAGTTTTAACTGGGGGAGGATTCTGCCTAAGCCTATCAAGTGGGTGTTGGGGGGCCATGTTGAAATCACCGGCAAGTAGGAGATAACCTTCTGCGAATGAAAAAAGTTTGTTTTGCAATATTTCCCAGAAGGGGAGATTAAAAACATTTGGGGCGTATACATTACAGAGTGTGTATAGTATTTTTGAAATTTTAATTTTTAGCATTAGGTATCTGCCCTCCTGGTCCGTATCTATTTGGATGACTTCATAGGGGAGTTTCTTCCCCAAGAGGATCGCGACCCCGCTCTTTCTTTTTGTAGTGGAGGAAAAAAAACTTCTTTAACCCAGGAGGACTTAAGTTTTAAAACTTCCTCGGGCTTTAAGTGTGTTTCCTGTAGGAAGGCTACATCAGTATTGATCTTTTTTAATTGAAGAAGTATTGCCTTCCATTTAATTGGAGAGGTGAGACCTCCAATATTCCATGAGGTCATTTATAATTGCCCCCCCAGCCATTTCTTCTCTTTATATGAGAAGAAAAAG
The DNA here is from genome assembly GCF_027579735.1 of Bombina bombina. Lineage (NCBI taxonomy): Eukaryota > Metazoa > Chordata > Amphibia > Anura > Bombinatoridae > Bombina > Bombina bombina. The sequence goes on along the minus strand of NC_069500.1, from coordinate 1,047,385,225 downwards.
AATGAAGAAAGTAAAAGGAAAAAGGAGGAAAAGGAAAAAAAAAAAAAAAAAAAAAAAAGAGAAAAAAGGGAAAAGAGAAGGGATAAGACAGAGTGAAGCAGAAAAGGAGGAGCAAAGCTTTATCAGTTTATTTGTTGACTGCGGAGGGCTACCAAATTCCTAAGAGAACCAGTTCCGTATTTCTAAAGGGGTAAGTCAAGTGTTCAATTTCCCTTGGGGGCAAAGCTTTAATAAAGTCCGACCACTTAGAAAAGAAACTCCTCACCTCTTGATCATTTTGTAAGTTAGTGTCTAGTTGTTCTATTATGCACTGTTTCTTCAAACAGTTTTTTATCTCTGATATACTTGGGATTGCTCGCGATTTCCATTTCTTCAATATTAGATATCTAGCAGCAAGAATTACCAAAGTGACTATTTTAAGTTTATCCCGAGGAAGGCCTAGGTCCTCCAAAGGAAAAACTATATTTAGAGGGGAAAGTGTCAGTGAGGGTATTCCCACTGAGTTAGTCAACCAATATTGTATTTTTGACCAGCAATTCCTGATTTTTGGGCAATACCAAAACATATGGATAAGATTAGCCGAGAGACATGAACATTTTGGACATTTATTAAAGGTGGCACTTCGGCATTTAGTTCCCTTCTCTGGGGAGAAGTACGTCATGTGTAGTAATTTAACATGTGACTCCCTCCACGTAGCGGAGAGGGTGGCACGCGCAACTGCTTGAATTGATAAGGTTATTACAGGAGTTACTCCTAAATCTTCAGGTAATATTGCTGTCCACTTAGCCTGCAGATTTTCTAATATTTCTGGGCCTTTAAGAGAGATTAGTTTCTGATAAATATAAGAAATCGATAAGAAGCCATTCTTGGCTAATAAAAGCCAATTTTCAAGTATACCTAGTGACCACTCCCAACCATAATCGCTTACTAATTTAAGAGCAAAATGTCGTGCTTGAAGATAGGCAAAGAAGTTATTATTTGAAAGGTGGAAGTCCTTTTTGAGAGAGTTTTGATACATTTGTTTTGAAAGTCAAGTAGTTGAGAGATATTCAAAAGGCCCAGGGATTCCCATTTGGTAAAGAGAGCGGATTGTATCCCAGCTTGAAATTGTGGATTGTTTAGAAGTGGTAAGTACCGTGAGACTCTAACTTGGATATGTAGCATGGAACATATCTTTTTCCATATCTGAATTGGGTTGTAGATAGACTTTATTTTCTTCAATGTGGACGGGATTATATTGTTATTACAATGTAGTAGAGCCACTAAGGAATGTGGATGAGCTATATTTTTTTCAAGATCAAGATTGTTACATAGTTAGCATTAGTTAGCCAATCCACTGCTACCCTAGCCTGAAATACCACATTGTATAAGCGGATATCTGGTAATGAGAGTCCCCCTGCTCTACTGGAAGCATTAATTTAAGTAAAGAGATCCTAGGTTTCTTATTTTGCCACAAGAAAGAACGAAGTGCTGAGTTGAAAGATAGAATATCTTTTGTTTTTAGGATAAATGGTGTGTTCTGAAGTACGTACAGAATTTTGGGAAGAAGAGTCATTTTATAAAGTGCAATACGTCCTGACAAAGATAAGGGGAGTTTTTGCCAGTTTTTGAAAGCTTCTCTGACTCTATTAAGTACCGGGGGGATATTTAAGTCATACCAGGCGCTAGGATTAGAAGAAATGCAGATACCCAAATACCTAAATGCACCTTGGACTATAGAGAATGGAATGGTTACACAAGAGTCCTTGGTATGTTTAAGCCAGCAGAGCTCTGATTTTAAAACATTTACTTTGTATCCGGAAAAGGAGCCAAATTGGTCTATAATAGCAAGAAGTTTTGGGATGTTTCTAGCCGTGTTAGATATATAAAGCAGCGTAGGTTAATTTAAGATAAGCGCCAAGTTATTATCCTTATTGTAGGCATTAGTGACGGCCTTTAATACCTCGCTCTCCCTTTTTTTTTTTTTTTGGACCTAGAGATAGTATACGTTAATATTTCCCCTCGGAGGACCGCCTTCGCAGTCTCCCAAAACAGGTCAGGTTTAGAAGTATGTTGTTGGTTGAAAAGTGCATAGTCCCGAAATCTAGAAATGAGACAATTTTTGAATTTTAAATCAGTTACTAGATAACGCGGAAAAGAAAAGCCAAAATTCCTGTTGCCCGAGAGATTTAAATAAAATTCAAGAGTGATCGGGGCGTGGTCTGAAATGGTGATAGGTAGGATCTCAGCTATTACTTTTGATTTACACAGTCTTTCGTCGATCAAGAAAAGGTCGATTCTTGAAAGCGTTTTATGTGCTTTCGAATGACACGTGAAATCCCTAAGATCAGGGTTTTGAATCCTCCAAATATCACAGAGCTTTAGGTTGCGAGAGAGTTTAAGAAATAGTTTAGACTCTAAGTTATCTCTCTTAATTTTAACTGGGGGAGGATTCTGCCTAAGCCTATCAAGTGGGTGTTGGGGGGCCATGTTGAAATCACCGGCAAGTAGGAGATAACCTTCTGCGAATGAAAAAAGTTTGTTTTGCAATATTTCCCAGAAGGGGAGATTAAAAACATTTGGGGCGTATACATTACAGAGTGTGTATAGTATTTTTGAAATTTTAATTTTTAGCATTAGGTATCTGCCCTCCTGGTCCGTATCTATTTGGATGACTTCATAGGAGAGTTTCTTCCCCAAGAGGATCGCAACCCCGCTCTTTCTTTTTGTAGTGGAGGAAAAAAAACTTCTTTAACCCAGGAGGACTTAAGTTTTAAAACTTCCTCGGGCTTTAAGTGTGTTTCCTGTAGGAAGGCTACATCAGTATTGATCTTTTTTAATTGAAGAAGTATTGCCTTCCATTTAATTGGAGAGGTGAGACCTCCAATATTCCATGAGGTCATTTTAAAATTGCCCCCCGCAGCCATTTCTTCTCTTTATATGAGAAGAAAAAGAATGAAGAAAGTAAAAGGAAAAAGGAGGAAAAGGAAAAAAAAAAAAAAAAAAAAAAGAGGGGGGGGGAAAAAAAAAAAAAAGGGGGGAAAGGAGTTTTATCCCTATAATCCCTTATTGAACAAGCAACTTGAACAGGCTTAGCCTTGCTTCCCATCCCTAAGCCGTGTACTGTCAATCTATTCAAATGAATCAGCCTATGTAATTAACCCTTATTCAGTTGTTTAACTCCTTTCGATTTTTATTCTGAGGGAAGGATTCAGCGTAAAATTTGGCTGCGTCTTGCGCTGTTTCAAAGAAATGTGTTTGACCATCAATAAAAAGTTTCAGCCTAGCCGGGTACAACAAGGTAGTTTCTTTATAAAATTTGTGCAATGAGGGGCAAGGTCCCTCCTCTTGGTAGCTGTACCTGCAGAATAATCTTGGAACAGGTAAATTTTTGCCTCATTTAAAAAATGGGTTGTTGTTTACGGAAAGCCTGGAGTAACATAACCTTCTGTTGGAAATTTAAAAATTTTACAATAATAGGTCTTGGCCGTGTGCTAGTTCTGTGTGTGTCAGCTGAACCTACCCTGTGAACTCTTTCTATAGTAATAGGTGAGTGGGATTCCGATATTTGCATTAACTTGGGCAGTGTTACAGTTATTAATTTATCAAGATCTTCAAATTGCCTTTCCTCAGGGACCCCTATGATCCTAAGGTTATTCCTTCTTGATCTGTCCTCTAAATCCTCAATTTTACTTTGCATTCTCGAGATAGTATTATTTATAGATTCAAGATTATCTTTATAGTTAACAGTCAGATCCTCCAAGTCAGAAATTCTTTATCAGCCTCAGATATTCTAGAAGCAAACTATTTTACCTCATTAGATAGTGAGGCGATGTCTTGTCTAATTTCTTTTTCCATTAAATCAAATTTTGGAGATAGCGCTTCTGAAATTTTGGAGACTAGTGAGTGGATATCTAACTGCTCTGAGGTGACTGCCAGAGATGAAGTAAGTGGGCAAGTATCAGCTGAGGTTTCAAGGACAGCTTTGTTCTTTTTGTCCCTTTGTCTCCCCGTCATGGCCAGAGGAGAAGTTTTGGGGTGCCCGTGTAGAAATTTATCCATATACAATATCGTGATTTAAAGATTCCTAAAGAGATATCCAATTATGGAGTGAAATATAGATGAAGAAGTGAACTATACGTGAGTTATTGAAAGAAAGTGATAATTACCCAGTGAGGGCTATTATATCAGTAAGAAAAATACACCCAGGTAAAAATTAGAGGGGATTTTGTGCCGTGGGGGAGTGAGGGAAAAAAAACGTGAATGAGAGACAGTCTAAAAGAGACAAAAACTTTAAGAATTCTCCTTTGGCTCTGACAGAGAGAATATGTTAGTTTCAGAATAGCCTAAGTGACTATAGAATGAGACACTGGGGTAGTTTTATTTTAGCCAGAAACAGAAAGCCTCCGTATTCTATAGATGGAGAAGATTCTTCTAAGCACAAATATTTTACTATCAAAATCTACTATTTAACAACAGGGGTATATTATTACAAAATAATTTAGCTCCTCCAGATTAAACTATTTCCCTTGTTTCCTCTCCTACTTCCCAAAGGGAGAGAGACAGGTCAGTTTGGTCTAGAAAAGATCAAATACAACAGTATGTACAGATAACTAAAGAATAAGAAAAATTAATTACAGCTTTTAACAAGGCAATAATTGCTTAAAGATTGCAGGAATTTAACCCCCTAGAATATAGCAGGTTCAATTTATACACACATGCTCTAGACCTCTAGATGTGTCCCAAACAATATCAAAAAATAAATGCAATGTCTAGAAAAATAATAAAAAAAAAAAAAAAAAAAAAAGGAGGGAAAGAAATAAATTGTAGCTTTTAACAAAACTGCAACTTTGTCTTACTTAGAAATTGCAACAGTTTAACTTCCTAAGCTATAACAGGTTTAATTATACAATGTTTCTCTAACTCTCTAAGTATGTCCCAAGAGAAAAAAAAAAGAAAAAAAAAAAGACATAGAAAAAAAGCCAAAGGGCTGAATTAACCCTATAAAAGAAGAGATATTGTGACTTTTTGTATTATTAAAAGTTTTTAGGAGTTATAGCAGTTTAACCTCCTAAGAAGGGTAGGATTTAACACAAAAAAACTACTTTTAAGATGCAGAGGTTAATTGTGTTATATTCAGGCGCAGAGAGTCTTTCTCCCAGAGATAAGCTTTTTTGCAGTTGAACATAATAGAAAGGTTATAGTACTTTTGTCTCGTGCTATCTTATTCTATCCCGCTTACTCACTTCTCTCCTCTTTTTCCCCCCCCTTTTCCTCTTTCCTTTGTTTTATAAGCTCTTTTCCCTTTCCTTGTAATGTTTTATGTTTTCTATGTTTTTCTCCTCCTTATGCGGCAGGTATAGACTTCTTAGTTGTTTAATTTTTCCCTCTATACCTTTCCTGCCCCCTATTTCTATGTTGCGTGCCTCACAATGTTCTAGAAAGTAGGACACTAGTCGTTAGTTTATGTGTGTTTAGGATCTTTGTCCAGTGTTGGCCCTTCTCCTTCAACCCATCAACTATATCAGAAAAAGTCCTTCGTGGCTCACCTTTCACCAGCCGCTTCTCCTTTACTACCGGACAGTATGCGCTAAGGCCTCCAGGAGCGGGGGTTCGTATGTCACAGATGGCTTCCACCTGCCTTTCTCCGCCGCCGAACAGACTCTGCACGTCACTCACAATCCCTCCTCCTCTCTCGCAGCACCGGTGGGGAGGAGGGAAGGGCTCTGGCCACAGAAACCAGGGAACAGCCGACACAGCAAACCAGACGGTGAAGGATATCAGCGCGGCACACCAACTCAGCAATAGCTTCAACGCTGACCCCCTCTCTCGCAGCACCGGTGGGAGAGGGAGAGATCAGCCGCAGGGGAATGGACCCAACTCCACAACAAGAGCAGGGCAGAGTGTCACCAAACCTGAGCAAGCAGTGCGTCTGCACTTAACAATCCCATCAAACAATGCAGTCTCTGAAGAGATTATGGCAAGCAGCACGGGTGCGGCACAGCAGGTGGGGGAACTTCAGACCGGGAAGGTGAGTCTTAGCATGGGAAGAAGGAGAGCGGGGGCAAAAAAAAAAAAGAAATTTTTAGGCAGATTTACCAAAAAAATAAGGGAGTCCAGGGGGAGGTATAGAAGAAAAGAACCTCAGAAGATTCAGTTGTAATCACTATGGCTTCTTTTTAGATAGTGGCATCCTGAGCAAGGTCCTAACCAGCAAGGCTTGTAGTAAGAACAGTGCGATGTAGGGGCACTGTTAGGTTCCAAGAACGGTGTTTCTGTCTGTCCATGTAGCAGCCCCACTTCTTGGGGTAAGGCGCGAAGGATTTACCGCCAGTAGCTGAAGGGACTGGAGTAGGGAGCAGAGCAACAATTACTTGCTCCTCCTCCACCGGAACCTAATTAGAGCATCAGAGAATGTCAGAGCATACAATTTTAAATAACTTTACAAATTACTTTTTTTATCTAATTTGCTTTATTCTCTTTATATCCTTTTGCTGAAAAGCATACCTAGGTAGAAAAAGGAGGTGGGAAGTAGCTGCTGATTGGTGGCTGCACATATAATCCAATTTGTATTGGCTGCAGTTTTTATTTTTTTATTTGTACACTCTGCTAACTTCACTTCTGCAATCAATCTTCCCTGTAAGTTTCCAATGAGCTCATATCTGCACCTGTTCTGGCTTGCTCTACTTGATCATCAGTGTAAGAGCTTTTCTGTATCTGACCCACGGACTCATAGCTTGTGTGTACTGATTGCTCAAAATATTTTACATGTTCAAAGACATCAAGCCTTTGGCAAGAGTTGCACTAAGTAAAATCCCTTACTGCAAAGGAAATGAAGTGAATATTATAAATCGTAAAAGCTCTTTACTTATAGAAAACTCTACACAGTGGAAAGTACTAAATCAATAATACATTATAAGAATTTTTTTCATACAAAAAAAAAAGAGATTGTGAAGTCTCAAAACTGTTCTCGTTAACTTATAAAAATTACAACAACTTAACAATTGCATAAATTTAAATAAATTTAAAACTGAATTAGAACTAGGCAATACACAGAAAAAGTTTTTATATTTATATAATCATTAATTTTACCTTTACTTTCCAGACTAGTGTTTATGTAAGAAAATGCAAATGTCTATCTATCTATCTATCTATCTATCTATCTATTTATCTATCTCGTCTATCATAATTTATCAGCCAAATCTTTATCTGCAGGTTTTCGGCTACAGTTTAACAAGGATTTCCCAATAGATAACATGGAACAGTCATTTTCAATGTGATCACAATTATTTTTCTCAAAACCTTGGGCAGGTCTTTTGGTACCCATTTTTCACTTGTCGAATTAAGAACTAGAACATTATCATTACAAATTAGACATTTGACACACGTCCTTCTATACCCATATGCCACTGTTGAAATTAATTCATTATTAAAGGGACAGTCTACACCCAGAATTTTTATTGTTTTAAAATATAGATAATTACCTTTATTACCCATTCCCCAGTTTTGCATAACCAACATAGTTATAATAATAAACTTTTAACCTCTGTGATTATCTTGTATCTAAGCCTCTGCAAACTGCCCCTTTTTCAGTTCTTTTGACAGGCTTGCAGTCTAGCCAATCAGTGCCTGCTCCCAGATAACTTCACGTGCACAAGCACAGTGTTATCTATATGAAATATGTGAACTAACACCCTCTAGTGGGGAAACACTGTTAAAATGCAATCTGAAAAGCGGTGGGCTTCAAGGTCTAAGAAATTAGCATATGAACCTCCTAGGTTAAGCTTTCAACTAAGAATACAAACGGCTAGATTTAGAGTTTTGTCGGTAACGACCCACGTAGCTAACGCTGGCTTTTTTCTGGCCGCTCCTTTAAAATAACTCTGGTATTGAGAGTCCATATAATGTCAGCGTTAGGCTCCAAAAAAGGAGCGTAGAGCATATTTAACGCAGCTTCAACTCTCGATACCAGAGTTGCTTACGGACGCGGCCAGCCTCAAAAACGTGCTCGTGCACGATTCCCCATAGGAAACAATGGGGCTGTTTGAGCTGAAAAAAAACCTAACACCTGCAAAAAAGCCGCGTTCAGCTCCTAACGCAGCCCCATTGTTTGCTATGGGGAAACACTTCCTACGTCTGCACCTAACACTCTAACATGTACCCGAGTCTAAACACCCCTAACCTTACACTTTTTAACCCTATTCTGCCGCCCCCGCTATCGCTGAACCCTGTATATTATTTTTAACCCTAATCTGCCGCTCCGTAAACCGTCGCTACTTACATTATCCCTATGTACCCTAATCTGCTGCCCCTAACACTGCCGACCCCTATATTATATTTATTAACCCCTAATCTGCCCCCCACAACGTCGCCTCCACCTGCCTACACTTATTAACCCTAATCTGCGACCGGACCTGAGCGTTACTATAATAAAGTTATTAACCCCTAATCCGCCTCACTAACCCTATAATAAATAGTATTAACCCCTAATCTGCCCTCCCTAACATCGCCGACACCTAACTTCAATTATTAACCCCTAATCTGCCGACTGGAGCTCACCGCTATTCTAATAAATGTATTAACCCCTAAAGCTAAGTCTAACCCTAACACTAACACCCCCCTAAGTTAAATATAATTTTAATCTAACAAAATTATCTCTTATTAAATAAATGATTCCTATTTAAAGCTAAATACTTACCTGTAAAATAAATCCTAATATAGCTACACTATAAATTATAATTATATTATAGCTATTTTAGGATTAATATTTATTTTACAGGCAACTTTGTATTTATTTTAACCAGGTACAATAGCTATTAAATAGTTAATAACTATTTAATAGTTACCTAGTTAAAATAATAACAAAATACCTGTAAAATAAATCCTAACCTAAGTTACAATTAATCCTAACACTACAATATCATTAAATTAATTAAATAAAATATCTACAATTACCTACAATTAAACCTAACACTACACTATCAATACATTAATTAAATACAATATCTGCAAATAACTACAAGAAATAAACTAACTAAGTACAAAGAAAAAAAAAAGAACTAAGTTACAAAAAATAAAAAAATATTTACAAACATAAGGAAAATCTTATAACAATTTTAAACTAATTACACCTACTCTAAGCCAACTAATAAAATAACAAAGCCCGCCCAAAATAAAAAAATGCCCTACCCTATTCTAAATTAAAAGTTCAAAGCTCTTTTACCTTACCAGCCCTGAACAGGGCCCTTTGCGGGCATGCCCCAAAGATCTTAGCTCTTTTGCTGTAAAAAAAAAACATACAATACCCCCCCCAACATTACAAAGCCACCACCCCACATACCCCTAATCTATCCCAAACCCCCCCTTAAAGGGACAGTCTACACCAGAATTTTTATTGTTTTAAAAGATAGACAATCCCTTTATTACCCATTCCCCTGTTTTGCATAACCCAGCACAGTTATAATAATATACTTTTAACCTCTGTGATTATCTTGTATCTAAGCCTCTGCAAACTGCCCCTTTATTTCAGTTATTTTGACAGACTTGCAGTCTAGCCAATCAGTGCTGCTCCCAGATAACTTCACGTGCACGAGCACCGTGTTATCTATATGAAATACGTGAACTAACACCCTCTAGTGGTGAAAAACTGTTAAAATGCATTCTGAAAAGAGGTGGCCTTCAAGGTCTAAGAAATTAGCATATGAACCTCCTAGGTTAAGCTTTCAACTAAGAATACCAAGAGAACAAAGAAAAATTGGTGATAAAAGTAAATTGGAAAATTATTTAAAATTACATGCTCTATCTGAATCATGAAAGTTTATTTTAGCCTAGACTGTCCCTTTAAATAAACCTAACACTAAGCCCCTGAAGATCATCCTACCTTGTCTTCACCATACCAGGTTCACCGATCGGTCCTGGCTCCAAAATCTTCATCCAACCCAAGCGGGGGCTGGCGATCCATCATCCGGCGGCTGAAGAGGTCCAGAAGAGGCTCCAAAGTCTTCATCCTATCCGGGAAGAAGAGTAGATCTGGACCGGCAACCATCATCTTCCAAGCGGCATCTTCTATCTTCATCCGATGAGGACCGGCTCCATCCTGAAGACCTCCACCGGGGACCCATCTTCATCCGGCGACGTCCAACTGAAGAATGACGGTTCCTTTCAGCCAATCGGAATTAAGGTAGGAATATTCTGATTGGCTGATGGAATCAGCCAATCAGAATCAAGTTCAATCCGATTGGCTGATCCAATCAGCCAATCAGATTGAGCTCGCATTCTATTGGCTGATCGGAACAGCCAATAGAATTTGAGCTCAATCTGATTGGCTGATTGGATCAGCCAATCGGATTGAACTTGATTCTGATTGGCTGATTCCATCAGCCAATCAGAATATTCCTACCTTAATTCCGATTGGCTGATAGAATCCTATCAGCCAATCGGAATTTGAGGGACGCCATCTTGGATGACGTCACTTAAAGGAACCGTCATTCTTCAGTTGGACGTCGCCGGATGAAGATGGGTCCGCGGTGGAGGTCTTCAGGATGGAGCCGGTCCTCATCGGGATGAAGATAGAAGATGCCGCTTGGAAGATGATGGTTGCCGGTCCGGATCTACTCTTCTTCCCGGATAGGATGAAGACTTTGGAGCCTCTTCTGGACCTCTTCAGCCGCCGGATGATGGATCGCCAGCCCCGCTTGGGTTGGATGAAGATTTTGGAGCCAGGACCGATCGGTGAACCTGGTATGGTGAAGACAAGGTAGGATGATCTTCAGGGGCTTAGTGTTAGGTTTATTTAAGGGGGGTTTAGGTTAGATTAGGGGTATGTGGGTGGTGGGTTGTAATGTTGGGGGGGGGTATTGTATGTTTGTTTTTTTACAGGCAAAAGAGCTGAATTCTTTGGGGCATGCCCGCAAAGGGCCCTGTTCAGGGCTGGTAAGGTAAAAGAGCTTTGAACTTTAGTAATTTAGAATAGGGTAGGGCATTTTTTATTTTGGGGGGCTTTGTTATTTTATTAGGGGCTTAGAGTAGGTGTAATTAGTTAATAAAATTGTTGTAAGATTTTTCTTATGTTTGTAAATATTTTTTTATTTTTTGTAACTTAGTTCTTTTTTATTTTTTGTAATTTAGTTAGTTTATTTCTATTGTAGTTATTTGTAGGTATTGTATTTAATTAATATATTGATTGTGTAGTGTAGGTTTTAATTGTAGGGTAATTGTACGTATTATTTATTTAATTAATTAATGATAGTATTGTGTTAGTTTAATTGTAACTTAGGTTAGGATTTATTTTACAGGTAATTTTGTATTATTTAAACTATTTTAGCTATTAAATAGTCTCTAACTATTTAATAGCTATTGTACCTGGTTAAAATAAATACAAAAGTTACCTGTAAAATAACTATTAATCCTAAATAGCTATAATATAATTATAATTTATATTGTAGCTATATTAGGATTTATTTTACAGGTAAGTATTTAGCTTTAAATAGGAATAATTTATTTAATAAGAGTTAATTAATTTCGTTAGATTAAAATTTATTTAAGTTAGGGGGGTGTTAGTGTTAGGGTTAGACTTAGCTTTAGGGGTTAATACATTTATTAGAATAGCGGTGAGCTCCAGTCGGCAGATTAGGGGTTAATGTTTGAAGTTAGGTGTCGGCGATGTTAGGGAGGGCAGATTAGGGGTTAATACTATTTATTATAGGGTTAGTGAGGCGGATTAGGGGTTAATAACTTTATTATGATAGCGGTGCGGTCCGCTTGGCAGATTAGGGGTTAATAAGTGTAGGCAGGTGGAGGCGACGTTGTGGGGGGCAGATTAGGGGTTAATAAATATAATATAGGGGTCGGTGGTGTTAGGGGCAGCAGATTAGGGGTACATAGCTATAATGTAGGTGGGGCTCTTTGCGGTCGGCAGATTAGGGGTTAATTATTGTAGGTAGCTGGCTGCGACATTGTGGGGGGCAGGTTAGGGGCTAATAAATATAATATAGGGGTCGGCGGTGTTAGGGGCAGCAGATTAGGGGTACATAAGGATAAACGATAGGTGGCGGGTCGGAGTTAGGGGTTAAAAAAATGTAATCGAGTGGCGGCGATGTGGGGGGACCTCGGTTTAGGGGTACATAGGTAGTTTATGGGTGTTAGTGTACTTTAGAGAACAGTAGTTAAGAGCTTTATGAACCGGCATTAGCCCAGAAAAGCTCTAACTACTGACTTTTTTCTGCGGCTGGAGTTTTGTCGTTAGAATTCTAACGCTCACTTCAGACACGACTCTAAATACCGGAGTTAGAAAAAATCCCATGAAAAGATAGGATACGCAATTGACATAAGGGGATCTGCGGTATGGAAAAGTTGCGGCTGAAAAGTGAGCGTTAGACCCTTTTTTTGGTGACTCATATACCGGATGTAGCCTAAAACCAGCGTTAGGAGCCTCTAACGCTGGTTTTCACGGGCTACCGCCCAAAACTACCAATCTAGGCCTAACGAGAAAAAAGCAATAATTGGTGATAAAAGTAAATTGGAAAATCGTTAACAATTACATGCTCTATCTCAGAGCTTTCCCAAACTTTTCATGTTGGTGACACACTTTTTAGACCTACATAAATTTTGTGACACAGTAATTCAGTTGTACAAGCAAACCAGTAGGTTAAACTAAACTTGTTTTAAGAGATACGAGCCACATACATAAAATATTATAATTATGAAATGTATTTAAAAGTAACAGTAAGTATGTGCAAGAATGAAAAAAGAGTAATAACGACCAATAGCTACTTACTATATAAATGGGATGCTATGAGGTCTGATGGGATGAACACAATTTTCTGAATATTTGGTGAATATTAGATAAAGACACTAGCCATTCATCATTCAAGCATTTTTAAGCTTCCACTTCCTATCTCTATATCAAGAGCAGGAGGAGCAATGCACTACTGGAGCTAGCTGCAAAAAACAAAAAACACTTTGACTTCTAGACTTCAGCTAAGCGTTAAGCTGACACCCTCAGAGCTTTGCGAGTCCGACTGACTACTGCCCGCACTGCAAAACACTGCTGTCCCACTCACTGACTACACATGCAGTCACAAGCCGATTGAGGAGACTGCACGTGCAGTCAGGAGCCAATGTGCCGCCAAAGGGAATAGTTTCAGTTCCCGCTGAGCTGCACCAATAGGTGAAGATGATACGTGACCCACTAGGTATCAATCACGTGTCAACCATGTGATATGCGTAGCAGGCAAACGGAAAGTCAGAAACCAAAATAAAAAAATGTAAACAAAAAAAAAAATTAAAAAATGTGTGCTGAAGCAGGGACACACCTACACACTGCTGCCGACACACTAATGTGTCACGACACACAGTTTGGAAAGCACTGCTCTATCTGAATCATGAAAGTTTATTTTGGCCTAGACTGTCCCTTTAATTACCAGATATTTCTATTGTTAGGAACAGAAAAGGTCCATTTTCACATTTCAATTATTATTTTTCTAACTCACTGTAATGGATATATCCAATCAACAATAGTAGTACTATTTAGAGCTGCAAAATGGCCATTGTATTTTTAAGTTTTGTTTTCAAATCCCATTTTCAATCAGGTTGCAAGAATGCAAATTTTAAAACAACATACGGCTAGATTTAGAGTTTTGGTCGGGTAAAGACCTCGCGTAGTCTAACGCAGCTTTTTTTCCTACCGCTCGTTCCAAACAACGCTGGTATTGAGAGTTGTCTGAAGGGCTGCGTTAGGCCTCAAAAAGGGATGTGCTGAGCGATTTACCGCCACTTCAAACCCTAAATACCAGCGCTGCTTACGGTATTGGTAAGCTGGCATACGTGCTCGTGCACGATTCCCCCATAGGAAACAATGGGGTCAGATTGGGCTGAAAAAAACCTAACACCTGCAAAAAGTCAGCGTTAAGCTCCCAACGCAGCCCCATTGTTTCCTATGGAGGAAAACTTTCTAAATCTGCACCTAACACCCTAACATGAACCGCCGATCGGTCAAACAACCCTAACCTTACCCTTATTAACCCCTAATCTGCCGCCCCGCTATTGCTGACACCTGCATTACACAATTAACCCCTAATCTGCCGCTCCGGACACCTACATTAATCCTATGTACCCCTATTCATGCTCGCCCTAACATCGCCAGACACCTAAATTATATGTTATTAACCCCTAATCTGCCCCCCCAACGTTGCCACTCTACCTTACCTACACTTATTAACACCTAATCTGCCGAGGCCAGGACCTTGCCGCTACTCTAATTAAAGTTATTAACCCCCTAAACCGCCGCACTCACCAGCCCTTGCAAACCCTATAATAAATAGTATTGACCCTAATCTGCCCCCCACAACAGTCGCCCGCCACCCTAACTTCAAGTATTAACCTCTTATCTGCCCTACCGGAACTCGCCGCTACTCTAATAAATGTATTAACCCCTAAAGCTAAGTCTAACCCTAACCCTAACACCCCCTAAGTTAAATATAATTAAAATCTAACGAAATAAATTAAATCTTATTAACTAAAGTATTCCTATTTAAAACTAAATACTTACCTGTAAAAAAAAACCCTAATATAGCTACAATATAACAAATAATTATATTGTAGCTATTTTAGGATTTCTATTTATTTTACAGGCAACTTTGTATTTATTTTAACTAGGTACAATAGCTATTAAATAGTTATTAACTATTTAATAGCTACCTAGTTAAAATAATTACAAAATTACCTGTAAAATAAATCCTAACCTAAGTTACAATTAAACCTAACACTACACTATCAATAAATTAATTAAATAAATTACCTACAATTACATACAATTAAATAAACTAAACTAAATTGCAAAAAAACCCACTAAATTACAAAAAATAAAAAAGATTACAAGAATATTAGGCTAATTACACCTACTCTAAGCCCCCTAATAAAATAAAAAAGCCCCCAAAATAATAAAGGTCCCTACCCTATTTTAAATTAAAAAGTAACCAGCTCTTTTACCAGCCCTAAAAAAGGGCTTTTTGCGGGGCATGCCCCAAAGTAATCAGCTCTTTTGCCTTTATAAAAAAATAAAAACTCCCCCATCCAACATTAAAACCCACCACCCACATACCCCTACTCTAAGCCAAACCCCCCTTCAATAAACCCTAACACTAACCCCCTGAAGATCTCCTACCTTGAGTCGTCTTCACCCAGCTTGGCCGAAGTCTTCATCCGATGGGACAGAAGAGGACATCCAGACCCGCAGAAGTCTTCATCCTATCCTGGCAGAAGAGTGACATTCGGACCGGCAGACATCTTCATCCAAGCGGCATCTTCATCATCTGGAGATCGGAGCGGAGCCATCTTCTTCCAGCCGACACCGGATCCATCCCCTTCAACCGATGCTACTCGCCGAATGAAGGTTCCTTTAAATGACGTAATCCAAGATGGCGTCCCTCGAATTCTGATTGGCTGATAGAATTTCTATCAGCCAATCGGATTAAGGTAGGCAAAATCTGATTGCTGATTGAAATCAGCCAATCAGATTCCAAGTTCAATCCGATTTACTAATACAATCAGCCAATCAGATTGAGCTCGCATTCTATTGGCTGTTCGAACAGCCAATAGAATGCGAGCTCAATCTGATTGGCTGATTGGATCAGCCAATCGGATTGAACTTGAATCTGATTGGCTGATCAGAATTTGAGGATGCCCATCTTGGATGACGTCATTTAAAGGAACCTTCATTCGGCGAGTAAGCATCGGTTGAAGAGGATGGATCTGCGTCGGCTGGAAGAAGATGGCTCCGCTCCGGATTGATGAAGATAGAAGATGCCACTTGGATGAAGATGTCTGCCGGTCCGGATGTCCTCTTCTGCCAGGATAGGATGAAGACTTCTGCTGGTCTGGATGTCCTCTTCTGCCCCATCGGATGAAGACTTTGGCCCGGCTGGGTGAAGATGACTCAAGGTAGGGAGATCTTCAGGGGGGTAGTGTTAGGTTTATTTAAGGGGGGTTTGGCTTAGAGTAGGGGTATGTGGGTGGGTGGGTTTAATGTTGGGGGGGTTGTATTTTTTTTTACAGGCAAAAGAGCTGATTACTTTGGGGCATGCCCCGCAAAAAGCCCTTTTTTAGGGCTGGTAAAAGAGCTGGTTACTTTTTAATTTAAAATAGGGTAGGGACCTTTATTATTTTGGGGGGCTTTTTTATTTTATTAGGGGGCTTAGAGTAGGTGTAATTAGCCTAATATTCTTGTAATCTTTTTTTTATTTTTTGTAATTTAGTGGGTTTTTTTGCAATTTAGTTTAGTTTATTTAATTGTATGTAATTGTAGGTAATTTATTTAATTAATTTATTGATAGTGTAGTGTTAGGTTTAATTGTAACTTAGGTTAGGATTTATTTTACAGGTAATTTTGTAATTATTTTAACTAGGTAGCTATTAAATAGTTAATAACTATTTAATAGCTATTGTACCTAGTTAAAATAAATACAAAGTTGCCTGTAAATAAATAGAAATCCTAAAATAGCTACAATATAATTATTTGTTATATTGTAGCTATATTAGGGTTTTTTTTTTACAGGTAAGTATTTAGTTTTAAATAGGAATACTTTAGTTAATAAGATTTAATTTATTTCGTTAGATTTTAATTATATTTAACTTAGGGGGGTGTTAGGGTTAGGGTTAGACTTAGCTTTAGGGGTTAATACATTTATTAGAGTAGCGGCGAGTTCCGGTAGGCAGATAAGAGGTTAATACTTGAAGTTAGGTGGCGGCGACGTTGGTGGGGGGGCAGATTAGTGGTCAATACTATTTATTATAGGGTTTGCAAGGCGGGAGTGCGGCGGTTTAGGGGTTAATAACTTTATTAGAGTAGCGGCAAGGTCCGGTCGGCAGATTAGGTGTTAATAAGTGTAGGTAAGGTAGTGGCACCGTTGGGGGGGCAGATTAGGGGTTAATAAATATAATATAGGTGTTGGCGATGTTAGGGGCAGCAGATTAGGGGTACATAGGGATAATGTAGGTGTCCGGAGCGGCAGATTAGGGGTTAATTGTGTAATGCAGGTGTCAGCAATAGCGGGGGGCGGCAGATTAGGGGTTAATAAGTGTAAGGTTAGGGTTGTTTAGACTCGGGGTTCATGTTAGGGTGTTAGGTGCAGATTTAGAAAGTGTTTCCCCATAGGAAACAATGGGGCTGCGTTGGGAGCTTAACGCTGCTTTTTTGCAGGTGTTAGGTTTTTTTCAGCCCAAACTGCCCATTGTTTCCTATGGGGGAATCGTGCACGAGCACGTTTTGCCAGCTTACCAATACCGTAAGCAGCGCTGGTATTGAGGGTTGAAGTGGCGGTAAAATCGGCTCAGCACACCCTTTTTTGAGCCTAACGCAGCCCTTCAGACAACTCTCAATACCAGCGTTGTTTGGAAGCAGCGGTAGGAAAAAAAAGCTGCGTTAGCTACGCGGGGTCTTTACCGACAAAACTCTAAATCTAGCCGTATGTGTTTTTAAAATTTGCATTCTTGCAACCTGATTGAAAATGGGATTTGAAACAAAACTTAAAAATACAATGGCCATTTTGCAGCTCTAAATAGTACACTATTGTTGATTGGATATATCCATTACAGTGAGTTAGAAAAATAATAATTGAAATGTGAAAATGGACCTTTTCTGTTCCTAACAATAGAAATATCTGGTAATTAAAGGGACAGTCTAGGCCAAAATAAACTTTCATGATTCAGATAGAGCAGTGCTTTCCAAACTGTGTGTCGTGACACATTAGTGTGTCGGCAGCAGTGTGTAGGTGTGTCCCTGCTTCAGCACACATTTTTTAATTTTTTTTTTTTGTTTACATTTTTTTATTTTGGTTTCTGACTTTCCGTTTGCCTGCTACGCATATCACATGGTTGACACGTGATTGATACCTAGTGGGTCACGTATCATCTTCACCTATTGGTGCAGCTCAGCGGGAACTGAAACTATTCCCTTTGGCGGCACATTGGCTCCTGACTGCACGTGCAGTCTCCTCAATCGGCTTGTGACTGCATGTGTAGTCAGTGAGTGGGACAGCAGTGTGTTTGCAGTGCGGGCAGTAGTCAGTCGGACTCGCAAAGCTCTGAGGGTGTCAGCTTAAACGCTTAGCTGAAGTCAGAAGTCAAAGTGTTTTTTGTTTTTTTGCAGCTAGCTCCCAGTAGTGCATTGCTCCTCCTGCTCTTGATATATGGATAGGAAGTGGAAGCTTAAAAATGCTTGATGATGAAATGCGAGTGTCTTTATCTAATATTCCACCAAATATTCAGAAATTGTGTTTCATCCCATCAACCTCATACATCCCATTAAAATAGTAAGTAGCTATTGGTGTTATTACTCTTTTTTCATTCTTGCACATACTTACTGTTACTTTTAAATACATTTCATAATTATATATTTTATGTATGTGTCCGTATCTCTTAAAACAAGTTAGTTTAACCTACTGTTTGCTTGTACAACTGAATTACTGTGTCACAAAATTATGTAGGTCTAAAAAGTGTGTCACCAACATGAAAAGTTTGGAAAGCTCTGAGATAGAGCATGTAATTTTAAACGATTTTCCAATTTACTTTTATCACCAATTTTGCTTTTTTCTCTTAGGCCTAGATTTGGAGTTTGGCGGGTAGCCGTTGAAAACCAGCGTTAGAGGCTCCTAACGCTGGTTTTAGGCTACCTCCGGTATATGGAGTCACTCAAAAAAGGGTCTAACGCTCACTTTTCAGCCGCAACTTTTCCATACCGCAGATCCCCTTATGTCAATTGCGTATCCTATCTTTTCAATGGGATTTTTCTAACTCCGGTATTTAGAGTCGTGTCTGAAGTGAGCGTTAGAATTCTAACGACAAAACTCCAGCCGCAGAAAAAAGTCAGTAGTTAAGAGCTTTCTGGGCTAATGCCGGTTCATAAAGCTCTTAACTACTGTTCTCTAAAGTACACTAACACCCATAAACTACCTATGTACCCCTAAACCGAGGTCCCCCCACATCGCCGCCACTCGATTACATTTTTTTTAACCCCTAATCTCCCGACCGCCACCTACGTTATCCTTATGTACCCTAATCTGCTGCCCCTAACACCGCCGACCCCTATATTATATTTATTAGCCCCTAACCTGCCCCCCACAATGTCGCAGCCAGCTACCTACAATAATTAACCCCTAATCTGCCGACCGCAAAGAGCCGCCACCTACATTATAGCTATGTACCCCTAATCTGCTGCCCCTAACACCACCGACCCCTATATTATATTTATTAACCCCTAATCTGCCCCCCCACAACGTCGCCTCCACCTGCCTACACTTATTAACCCCTAATCTGCCAAGCGGACCGCACCGCTATCATAATAAAGTTATTAACCCCTAATCCGCCTCACTAACCCTATAATAAATAGTATTAACCCCTAATCTGCCCTCCCTAACATCGCCGACACCTAACTTCAAACATTAACCCCTAATCTGCCGACTGGAGCTCACCGCTATTCTAATAAATGTATTAACCCCTAAAGCTAAGTCTAACCCTAACACTAACACCCCCCTAACTTAAATATAATTTTAATCTAACGAAATTAATTAACTCTTATTAAATAAATTATTCCTATTTAAAGCTAAATACTTACCTGTAAAATAAATCCTAATATAGCTACAATATAAATTATAATTATATTATAGCTATTTTAGGATTAATATTTATTTTACAGGTAACTTTGTATTTATTTTAACCAGGTACAATAGCTATTAAATAGTTAAGAACTATTTAATAGCTAAAATAGTTAAAATAATTACAAAATTACCTGTAAAATAAATCCTAACCTAAGTTACAATTAAACCTAACACTATACTATCATTAAATTAATTAAATAAAATACCTACAATTACCTACAATTAAACCTAACACTACACTATCAATATATTAATTAAATACAATACCTACAAATAACTACAATGAAATAAACTAACTAAAGTACAAAAAATAAAAAAGAACTAAGTTACAAAAAATAAAAAAATATTTACAAACATAAGAAAATCTTACAACAATTTTAAACTAATTACACCTACTCTAAGCCCCCTAATAAAATAACAAAGCCCCCCAAAATAAAAAATGCCCTACCCTATTCTAAATTACTAAAGTTCAAAGCTCTTTTACCTTACCAGCCCTGAACAGGGCCCTTTGCGGGGCATGCCCCAAAGAATTCAGCTCTTTTGCCTGTAAAAAAACAAACATACAATACCCCCCCCCAACATTACAACCCACCACCCACATACCCCTAATCTAACCTAAACCCCCCTTAAATAAACCTAACACTAAGCCCCTGAAGATCATCCTACCTTGTCTTCACCATACCAGGTTCACCGATCGGTCCTGGCTCCAAAATCTTCATCCAACCCAAGCGGGGGCTGGCGATCCATCATCCGGCGGCTGAAGAGGTCCAGAAGAGGCTCCAAAGTCTTCATCCTATCCGGGAAGAAGAGTAGATCCGGACCGGCAACCATCATCTTCCAAGCGGCATCTTCTATCTTCATCCGATGAGGACCGGCTCCATCCTGAAGACCTCCACCGCGGACCCATCTTCATCCGGCGACGTCCAACTGAAGAATGACGGTTCCTTTAAGTGACGTCATCCAAGATGGCGTCCCTCAAATTCCGATTGGCTGATAGGATTCTATCAGCCAATCGGAATTAAGGTAGGAATATTCTGATTGGCTGATGGAATCAGCCAATCAGAATCAAGTTCAATCCGATTGGCTGATCCAATCAGCCAATCAGATTGAGCTCAAATTCTATTGGCTGTTCCGATCAGCCAATAGAATGCGAGCTCAATCTGATTGGCTGATTGGATCAGCCAATCGGATTGAACTTGATTCTGATTGGCTGATTCCATCAGCCAATCAGAATATTCCTACCTTAATTCCGATTGGCTGAAAGGAACCGTCATTCTTCAGTTGGACGTCGCCGGATGAAGATGGGTCCCCGGTGGAGGTCTTCAGGATGGAGCCGGTCCTCATCGGATGAAGATAGAAGATGCCGCTTGGAAGATGATGGTTGCCGGTCCAGATCTACTCTTCTTCCCGGATAGGATGAAGACTTTGGAGCCTCTTCTGGACCTCTTCAGCCGCCGGATGATGGATCGCCAGCCCCCGCTTGGGTTGGATGAAGATTTTGGAGCCAGGACCGATCGGTGAACCTGGTATGGTGAAGACAAGGTAGGATGATCTTCAGGGGCTTAGTGTTAGGTTTATTTAAAGGGACAGTCTAGGCTAAAATAAACTTTCATGATTCAGATAGAGCATGTAATTTTAAATAATTTTCCAATTTACTTTTATCACCAATTTTTCTTTGTTCTCTTGGTATTCTTAGTTGAAAGCTTAACCTAGGAGGTTCATATGCTAATTTCTTAGACCTTGAAGGCCACCTCTTTTCAGAATGCATTTTAACAGTTTTTCACCACTAGAGGGTGTTAGTTCACGTATTTCATATAGATAACACGGTGCTCGTGCACGTGAAGTTATCTGGGAGCAGGCACTGATTGGCTAGACTGCAAGTCTGTCAAAATAACTGAAATAAAGGGGCAGTTTGCAGAGGCTTAGATACAAGATAATCACATAGGTTAAAAGTATATTATTATAACTGTGCTGGTTATGCAAAACTGGGGAATGGGTAATAAAGGGATTGTCTATCTTTTAAAACAATAAAAATTCTGGTGTAGACTGTCCCTTTAAGGGGGGTTTGGGATAGTTTTGGGGTTTGTGGGTGGTGGGTTGTAATGTTGGGGGGGGGTATTGTATGTTTTTTTTTTACATGCAAAAGAGCTGAATTCTTTGGGGCATGCCCCGCAAAGGGCCCTGTTCAGGGCTGGTAAGGTAAAAGAGCTTTGAACTTTAGTAATTTAGAATAGGGTAGGGCATTTTTTATTTTGGGGGGCTTTGTTATTTTATTAGTTGGCTTAGAGTAGGTGTAATTAGTTTAAAATTGTTATAAGATTTTCCTTATGTTTGTAAATATTTTTTTTATTTTTTTGTAACTTAGTTCTTTTTTATTTTTTGTACTTTAGTTAGTTTATTTCATTGTAGTTATTTGCAGATATTGTATTTAATTAATGTATTGATAGTGTAGTGTTAGGTTTAATTGTAGGTAATTGTAGATATTTTATTTAATTAATTTAATGATATTGTAGTGTTAGGATTAATTGTAACTTAGGTTAGGATTTATTTTACAGGTATTTTGTTATTATTTTAACTAGGTAACTATTAAATAGTTATTAACTATTTAATAGCTATTGTACCTGGTTAAAATAAATACAAAGTTGCCTGTAAAATAAATATTAATCCTAAAATAGCTATAATATAATTATAATTTATAGTGTAGCTATATTAGGATTTATTTTACAGGTAAGTATTTAGCTTTAAATAGGAATCATTTATTTAATAAGAGATAATTTTGTTAGATTAAAATTATATTTAACTTAGGGGGGTGTTAGTGTTAGGGTTAGACTTAGCTTTAGGGGTTAATACATTTATTAGAATAGCGGTGAGCTCCAGTCGGCAGATTAGGGGTTAATAATTGAAGTTAGGTGTCGGCGATGTTAGGGAGGGCAGATTAGGGGTTAATACTATTTATTATAGGGTTAGTGAGGCGGATTAGGGGTTAATAACTTTATTATAGTAACGCTCAGGTCCGGTCGGCAGATTAGGGGTTAATAAGTGTAGGCAGGTGGAGGCGACGTTGTGGGGGGCAGATTAGGGGTTAATAAATATAATATAGGGGTCGGCAGTGTTAGGGGCAGCAGATTAGGGGTACATAGGGATAATGTAAGTAGCGACGGTTTACGGAGCGGCAGATTAGGGGTTAAAAATAATATACAGGGTTCAGCGATAGCGGGGGGCGGCAGAATAGGGGTTAAAAAGTGTAAGGTTAGGGGTGTTTAGACTCGGGGTACATGTTAGAGTGTTAGGTGCAGACGTAGGAAGTGTTTCCCCATAGCAAACAATGGGGCTGCGTTAGGAGCTGAACGCGGCTTTTTTGCAGGTGTTAGGTTTTTTTTCAGCTCAAACAGCCCCATTGTTTCCTATGGGGGAATCGTGCACGAGCACGTTTTTGAGGCTGGCCGCGTCCGTAAGCAACTCTGGTATCGAGAGTTGAAGCTGCGTTAAATATGCTCTACGCTCCTTTTTTGGAGCCTAACGCTGACATTATATGGACTCCTCAATACCAGAGTTATTTTAAAGGAGCGGCCAGAAAAAAGCCAGCGTTAGCTACGTGGGTCGTTACCGACAAAACTCTAAATCTAGCCGTTTGTATTCTTAGTTGAAAGCTTAACCTAGGAGGTTCATATGCTAATTTCTTAGACCTTGAAGCCCACCGCTTTTCAGATTGCATTTTAACAGTGTTTCCCCACTAGAGGGTGTTAGTTCACATATTTCATATAGATAACACTGTGCTTGTGCACGTGAAGTTATCTGGGAGCAGGCACTGATTGGCTAGACTGCAAGCCTGTCAAAAGAACTGAAAAAGGGGCAGTTTGCAGAGGCTTAGATACAAGATAATCACAGAGGTTAAAAGTTTATTATTATAACTATGTTGGTTATGCAAAACTGGGGAATGGGTAATAAAGGTATTATCTATATTTTAAAACAATAAAAATTCTGGTGTAGACTGTCCCTTTAATAATGAATTAATTTCAACAGTGGCATATGGGTATAGAAGACGTGTGTCAAATGTCTAATTTGTAATGATAATGTTCTAGTTCTTAAATTCGACAAGTGAAAAATGGTACCAAAAGACCTGCCAAGGTTTTGAGAAAAATAATTGTGATCACATTGAAAATGACTGTTCCATGTTATCTATTGGGAAATCCTTGTTAAACTGGTAGCCGAAAACCTGCAGATAAAGATTTGGCTGATAAATTATGATAGACTAGATAGATAAATAGATAGATAGATAGATAGATAGATAGATAGACATTTGCACTTACATAAACAACAGCTGGAAAGTAAAGGTAAAATTAAAGATTAATATTAAATATAAAACATTTCTGTGTATTGCCTAGTGCTATTCAGTTTAAATTTATTTAAATTATGCATTTGTTAAGTTGTGTAATTTTTTATTTAACGAGAACAGTTTTGAGACTTCACAATCTCTTTTTTTTTTGTATGAAAAAAATTCTTATAATGTATTATTGATTTAGTACTTTCCACTGTGTAGAGTTTTCTATAAGTAAAGAGCTTTTACGATTTATAATATTCACTTCATTTCCTTTGCAGTAAGGGATTTTACTTAGTGCAACTCTTGCCAAAGGCTTGATGTCTTTGAACATGTAAAATATTTTGAGCAATCAGGTACACACAAGCTATGAGTCCGTGGGTCAGATACAGAAAAGCTCTTACACTGATGATCAAGTAGAGCAAGCCAGAACAGGTGCAGATATGAGCTCATTGGAAACTTACAGGGAAGATTGATTGCAGAAGTGAAGTTAGCAGAGTGTACAAATAAAAAAATAAAAACTGCAGCCAATACAAATTGGATTATATGTGCAGCCACCAATCAGCAGCTACTTCCCACCTCCTTTTTCTACCTAGGTATGCTTTTCAGCAAAAGGATATAAAGAGAATAAAGCAAATTAGATAAAAAAAGTAATTTGTAAAGTTATTTAAAATTGTATGCTCTGACATTCTCTGATGCTCTAATTAGGTTCCGGTGGAGGAGGAGCAAGTAATTGTTGCTCTGCTCCCTACTCCAGTCCCTTCAGCTACTGGCGGTAAATCCTTCGCGCCTTACCCCAAGAAGTGGGGCTGCTACATGGACAGACAGAAACACCGTTCTTGGAACCTAACAGTGCCCCTACATCGCACTGTTCTTACTACAAGCCTTGCTGGTTAGGACCTTGCTCAGGATGCCACTATCTAAAAAGAAGCCATAGTGATTACAACTGAATCTTCTGAGGTTCTTTTCTTCTATACCTCCCCCTGGACTCCCTTATTTTTTTTGGTAAATCTGCCTAAAAATTTCTTTTTTTTTTTTGCCCCCGCTCTCCTTCTTCCCATGCTAAGACTCACCTTCCCGGTCTGAAGTTCCCCCACCTGCTGTGCCGCACCCGTGCTGCTTGCCATAATCTCTTCAGAGACTGCATTGTTTGATGGGATTGTTAAGTGCAGACGCACTGCTTGCTCAGGTTTGGTGACACTCTGCCCTGCTCTTGTTGTGGAGTTGGGTCCATTCCCCTGCGGCTGATCTCTCCCTCTCCCACCGGTGCTGCGAGAGAGGGGGTCAGCGTTGAAGCTATTGCTGAGTTGGTGTGCCGCGCTGATATCCTTCACCGTCTGGTTTGCTGTGTCGGCTGTTCCCTGGTTTCTGTGGCCAGAGCCCTTCCCTCCTCTCCCACCGGTGCTGCGAGAGAGGAGGAGGGATTGTGAGTGACGTGCAGAGTCTGTTCGGCGGCGGAGAAAGGCAGGTGGAAGCCATCTGTGACATACGAACCCCCGCTCCTGGAGGCCTTAGCGCATACTGTCCGGTAGTAAAGGAGAAGCGGCTGGTGAAAGGTGAGCCACGAAGGACTTTTTCTGATATAGTTGATGGGTTGAAGGAGAAGGGCCAACACTGGACAAAGATCCTAAACACAACAATAAACTAGACACTAGGTGTCTACTTCTAGAACATTTGGAGGCCGCAACATAGAAATAGGGGGCAGAAAGGTATAGGAGGGAAAAATTAAACAACTAAGAAGTCTATACCTGGCCGCATAAGGAGGAAAAAACATAGAAAACATAAAACAGTAAAGGAAAGGGAAAAGAGCTTATAAAACAAAGGAAAGAGGAAAAGGGGGGAAGAAAGAGGAGAGAAGTGAGAAAGCGGAGAGAATAAGATAGCAAGAGACAAAAGTACTATAACCTTTCTATTTGTTCAACTGCAAAAAAGCTTATCTCTGGGAGAAAGACTCTCTGCTGCCTGAATATAACACAATTAACCTCTTGCATCTTAAAAGTAGTTTTTTTGTGTTTAAATCCTACCCTTCTTAGGAGGTTAAACTGCTATAACTCCTAAAAACTTATAATAATACAAAAAGTCACAATATCTCTTCTTTTATAGGGTTAATCAGCCCTTGGCTTTTTTCTATGTCTTTTTTTTTTTCTTTTTTTTTTCTCTTGGGACATACTTAGAGAGTTAGAGAAACATTGTATAATTAAACCTGTTATAGCTTAGGAAGTTAAACTGTTGCAATTTCTAAGTAAGACAAAGTTGCAGTTTTGTTAAAAGCTACAAATTATTTCTTTCCCTCCTTTTTTCTTTTTTTTTTTTTTTTTATTATTTTTCTAGACATTGCATTTATTTTTTGATATTGTTTGGGACACATCTAGAGGTCTAGAGCATGTGTGTATAAATTGAACCTGCTATATTCTAGGGGGTTAAATTCCTGCAATCTTTAAGCAATTATTGCCTTGTTAAAAGCTGTAATTAATTTTTCTTATTCTTTAGTTATCTGTACATACTGTTGTATTTGATCTTTTCTAGACCAAACTGACCTGTCTCTCTCCCTTTGGGAAGTAGGAGAGGAAACAAGGGAAATAGTTTAATCTGGAGGAGCTAAATTATTTTGTAATAATATACCCCTGTTGTTAAATAGTAGATTTTGATAGTAAAATATTTGTGCTTAGAAGAATCTTCTCCATCTATAGAATACGGAGGCTTTCTGTTTCTGGCTAAAATAAAACTACCCCAGTGTCTCATTCTATAGTCACTTAGGCTATTCTGAAACTAACATATTCTCTCTGTCAGAGCCAAAGGAGAATTCTTAAAGTTTTTGTCTCTTTTAGACTGTCTCTCATTCACGTTTTTTTTCCCTCACTCCCCCACGGCACAAAATCCCCTCTAATTTTTACCTGGGTGTATTTTTTCTTACTGATATAATAGCCCTCACTGGGTAATTATCACTTTCTTTCAATAACTCACGTATAGTTCACTTCTTCATCTATATTTCACTCCATAATTGGATATCTCTTTAGGAATCTTTAAATCACGATATTGTATATGGATAAATTTCTACACGGGCACCCCAAAACTTCTCCTCTGGCCATGACGGGGAGACAAAGGGACAAAAAGAACAAAGCTGTCCTTGAAACCTCAGCTGATACTTGCCCACTTACTTCATCTCTGGCAGTCACCTCAGAGCAGTTAGATATCCACTCACTAGTCTCCAAAATTTCAGAAGCGCTATCTCCAAAATTTGATTTAATGGAAAAAGAAATTAGACAAGACATCGCCTCACTATCTAATGAGGTAAAATAGTTTGCTTCTAGAATATCTGAGGCTGATAAAGAATTTCTGACTTGGAGGATCTGACTGTTAACTATAAAGATAATCTTGAATCTATAAATAATACTATCTCGAGAATGCAAAGTAAAATTGAGGATTTAGAGGACAGATCAAGAAGGAATAACCTTAGGATCATAGGGGTCCCTGAGGAAAGGCAATTTGAAGATCTTGATAAATTAATAACTGTAACACTGCCCAAGTTAATGCAAATATCGGAATCCCACTCACCTATTACTATAGAAAGAGTTCACAGGGTAGGTTCAGCTGACACACACAGAACTAGCACACGGCCAAGACCTATTATTGTAAAATTTTTAAATTTCCAACAGAAGGTTATGTTACTCCAGGCTTTCCGTAAACAACAACCCATTTTTTTAAATGAGGCAAAAATTTACCTGTTCCAAGATTATTCTGCAGGTACAGCTACCAAGAGGAGGGACCTTGCCCCTCATTGCACAAATTTTATAAAGAAACTACCTTGTTGTACCCGGCTAGGCTGAAACTTTTTATTGATGGTCAAACACATTTCTTTGAAACAGCGCAAGACGCAGCCAAATTTTACGCTGAATCCTTCCCTCAGAATAAAAATCGAAAGGAGTTAAACAACTGAATAAGGGTTAATTACATAGGCTGATTCATTTGAATAGATTGACAGTACACGGCTTAGGGATGGGAAGCAAGGCTAAGCCTGTTCAAGTTGCTTGTTCAATAAGGGATTATAGGGATAAAACTCCTTTCCCCCCTTTTTTTTTTTTTTCCCCCCCCCCTCTTTTTTTTTTTTTTTTTTTTTTCCTTTTCCTCCTTTTTCCTTTTACTTTCTTCATTCTTTTTCTTCTCATATAAAGAGAAGAAATGGCTGCGGGGGGCAATTTTAAAATGACCTCATGGAATATTGGAGGTCTCACCTCTCCAATTAAATGGAAGGCAATACTTCTTCAATTAAAAAAGATCAATACTGATGTAGCCTTCCTACAGGAAACACACTTAAAGCCCGAGGAAGTTTTAAAACTTAAGTCCTCCTGGGTTAAAGAAGTTTTTTTTCCTCCACTACAAAAAGAAAGAGCGGGGTTGCGATCCTCTTGGGGAAGAAACTCTCCTATGAAGTCATCCAAATAGATACGGACCAGGAGGGCAGATACCTAATGCTAAAAATTAAAATTTCAAAAATACTATACACACTCTGTAATGTATACGCCCCAAATGTTTTTAATCTCCCCTTCTGGGAAATATTGCAAAACAAACTTTTTTCATTCGCAGAAGGTTATCTCCTACTTGCCGGTGATTTCAACATGGCCCCCCAACACCCACTTGATAGGCTTAGGCAGAATCCTCCCCCAGTTAAAATTAAGAGAGATAACTTAGAGTCTAAACTATTTCTTAAACTCTCTCGCAACCTAAAGCTCTGTGATATTTGGAGGATTCAAAACCCTGATCTTAGGGATTTCACGTGTCATTCGAAAGCACATAAAACGCTTTCAAGAATCGACCTTTTCTTGATCGACGAAAGACTGTGTAAATCAAAAGTAATAGCTGAGATCCTACCTATCACCATTTCAGACCACGCCCCGATCACTCTTGAATTTTATTTAAATCTCTCGGGCAACAGGAATTTTGGCTTTTCTTTTCCGCGTTATCTAGTAACTGATTTAAAATTCAAAAATTGTCTCATTTCTAGATTTCGGGACTATGCACTTTTCAACCAACAACATACTTCTAAACCTGACCTGTTTTGGGAGACTGCGAAGGCGGTCCTCCGAGGGGAAATATTAACGTATACTATCTCTAGGTCCAAAAAAAATAAAAAAAGGGAGAGCGAGGTATTAAAGGCCGTCACTAATGCCTACAATAAGGATAATAACTTGGCGCTTATCTTAAATTAACCTACGCTGCTTTATATATCTAACACGGCTAGAAACATCCCAAAACTTCTTGCTATTATAGACCAATTTGGCTCCTTTTCCGGATACAAAGTAAATGTTTTAAAATCAGAGCTCTGCTGGCTTAAACATACCAAGGACTCTTGTGTAACCATTCCATTCTCTATAGTCCAAGGTGCATTTAGGTATTTGGGTATCTGCATTTCTTCTAATCCTAGCGCCTGGTATGACTTAAATATCCCCCCGGTACTTAATAGAGTCAGAGAAGCTTTCAAAAACTGGCAAAAACTCCCCTTATCTTTGTCAGGACGTATTGCACTTTATAAAATGACTCTTCTTCCCAAAATTCTGTACGTACTTCAGAACACACCATTTATCCTAAAAACAAAAGATATTCTATCTTTCAACTCAGCACTTCGTTCTTTCTTGTGGCAAAATAAGAAACCTAGGATCTCTTTACTTAAATTAATGCTTCCAGTAGAGCAGGGGGGACTCTCATTACCAGATATCCGCTTATACAATGTGGTATTTCAGGCTAGGGTAGCAGTGGATTGGCTAACTAATGCTAACTATGTAACAAGTCTTGATCTTGAAAAAAATATAGCTCATCCACATTCCTTAGTGGCTCTACTACATTGTAATAACAATATAATCCCGTCCACATTGAAGAAAATAAAGTCTATCTACAACCCAATTCAGATATGGAAAAAGATATGTTCCATGCTACATATCCAAGTTAGAGTCTCACGGTACTTACCACTTCTAAACAATCCACAATTTCAAGCTGGGATACAATCCGCTCTCTTTACCAAATGGGAATCCCTGGGCCTTTTGAATATCTCTCAACTACTTGACTTTCAAAACAAATGTATCAAAACTCTCTCAAAAAGGACTTCCACCTTTCAAATAATAACTTCTTTGCCTATCTTCAAGCACGACATTTTGCTCTTAAATTAGTAAGCGATTATGGTTGGGAGTGGTCACTAGGTATACTTGAAAATTGGCTTTTATTAGCCAAGAATGGCTTCTTATCGATTTCTTATATTTATCAGAAACTAATCTCTCTTAAAGGCCCAGAAATATTAGAAAATCTGCAGGCTAAGTGGACAGCAATATTACCTGAAGATTTAGGAGTAACTCCTGTAATAACCTTATCAATTCAAGCAGTTGCGCGTGCCACCCTCTCCGCTACGTGGAGGGAGTCACATGTTAAATTACTACACATGACGTACTTCTCCCCAGAGAAGGGAACTAAATGCCGAAGTGCCACCTTTAATAAATGTCCAAAATGTTCATGTCTCTCGGCTAATCTTATCCATATGTTTTGGTATTGCCCAAAAATCAGGAATTGCTGGTCAAAAATACAATATTGGTTGACTAACTCAGTGGGAATACCCTCACTGACACTTTCCCCTCTAAATATAGTTTTTCCTTTGGAGGACCTAGGCCTTCCTCGGGATAAACTTAAAATAGTCACTTTGGTAATTCTTGCTGCTAGATATCTAATATTGAAGAAATGGAAATCGCGAGCAATCCCAAGTATATCAGAGATAAAAAACTGTTTGAAGAAACAGTGCATAATAGAACAACTAGACACTAACTTACAAAATGATCAAGAGGTGAGGAGTTTCTTTTCTAAGTGGTCGGACTTTATTAAAGCTTTGCCCCCAAGGGAAATTGAACACTTGACTTACCCCTTTAGAAATACGGAACTGGTTCTCTTAGGAATTTGGTAGCCCTCCGCAGTCAACAAATAAACTGATAAAGCTTTGCTCCTCCTTTTCTGCTTCACTCTGTCTTATCCCTTCTCTTTTCTCCTTTTTTCTCTTTTTTTTTTTTTTTTTTTTTTTTCCTTTTCCTCCTTTTTCCTTTTACTTTCTTCATTCTTTTTCTTCTCATATAAAGAGAAGAAATGGCTGCGGGGGGCAATTATAAATGACCTCATGGAATATTGGAGGTCTCACCTCTCCAATTAAATGGAAGGCAATACTTCTTCAATTAAAAAAGATCAATACTGATGTAGCCTTCCTACAGGAAACACACTTAAAGCCCGAGGAAGTTTTAAAACTTAAGTCCTCCTGGGTTAAAGAAGTTTTTTTTTCCTCCACTACAAAAAGAAAGAGCGGGGTCGCGATCCTCTTGGGGAAGAAACTCCCCTATGAAGTCATCCAAATAGATACGGACCAGGAGGGCAGATACCTAATGCTAAAAATTAAAATTTCAAAAATACTATACACACTCTGTAATGTATACGCCCCAAATGTTTTTAATCTCCCCTTCTGGGAAATATTGCAAAACAAACTTTTTTCATTCGCAGAAGGTTATCTCCTACTTGCCGGTGATTTCAACATGGCCCCCCAACACCCACTTGATAGGCTTAGGCAGAATCCTCCCCCAGTTAAAACTAAGAGAGATAACTTAGAGTCTAAACTATTTCTCAAACTCTCTCGCAACCTAAAGCTCTGTGATATTTGGAGGATTCAAAACCCTGATCTTAGGGATTTCACGTGTCATTCGAAAGCACATAAAACGCTTTCAAGAATCGACCTTTTCTTGATCGACGAAAGACTGTGTAAATCAAAAGTAATAGCTGAGATCCTACCTATCACCATTTCAGACCACGCCCCGATCACTCTTGAATTTTATTTAAATCTCTCGGGCAACAGGAATTTTGGCTTTTCTTTTCCGCGTTATCTAGTAACTGATTTAAAATTCAAAAATTGGCTCATTTCTAGATTTCGGGACTATGCACTTTTCAACCAACAACATACTTCTAAACCTGACCTGTTTTGGGAGACTGCGAAGGCGGTCCTCCGAGGGGAAATATTAACGTATACTATCTCTAGGTCCAAAAAAAATAAAAAAAGGGAGAGCGAGGTATTAAAGGCCGTCACTAATGCCTACAACCGCTTTATTTTATATAAAACGCCTGAAAACTGGTCTAGATACAACACAGCACTGGCAGAAAGAGACTCCCTCCTGCTTTACAAAAGTACTCAAAGAGATCTTAGGTTTCAGGCTAAACTATATCACTATGGTAATAAAACAGGGAAGCTTCTGGCAAACTTAGTCAAGATTGAAAGAGGTTCCTCTATAATAAAAACTTTAACATGCGGTAATAAGAACTTGAATTCTTCTGAAGATATATGTAGAGCATTTGCAGAATACTATCAGTCCCTGTATACCTCTAAAATCTCTAATACCATACAGAGGGAAAACTTTTGGAACCAAATAGCCTTTCCAACCCTGACTCCTGATTTACTTGTAACACTACAATCCCCTTTTACCGAAGCAGAAATCGCCACAACGATCCAAAATCTCTCTTCCAATAAAGCCCCGGGACCCGATGCACTCCCAAATGAACTCTATAAAATATTAGCACCTGAGATAACAAAGCATTTAACTTCACTTTTTAATGATATATATATCGCAGGCAATACTCCATCCAAGGAATTCACTGCGTCCTTTACAACCCTTATACTAAAACAGGGGAAAGATCCAGATAAAAAGGAGTCATATAGACCCATTGCGCTCCTAAACACGGACTATAAACTTTTCACATCTATTTTAGCAAACAGACTTCAACCTCTGCTTTCCACTATTATACACAGTGACCAAGCAGGTTTCCTCTTAAAGCGAAACTCATCTGCCAAGATAAGAGAGGTACTCACGACAATAGAATATCTCAAGATGTTGGACTCGGGGGGGATGGAGGGGGAGGACACCCCTGATATGGCGATTATATCCATTGACGCTGAAAAAGCATTTGACTCTATACATTATGATCATCTGTGTTTCACGCTACAGCAGTTTGGTCTTGGAGGTAATTTTCTTAGCTCTTTTAATAACTTATATAGCAATGCATATACGAGAATCCTAGTTAATGGGGATATGACCCCCGACATAAGATTGGGGAGGGGGACCAGGCAGGGGTGTCCTCTCTCTCCCCTTCTGTTCGACCTGGCTATCAAACCACTTGCTATTCAGATTCGCCATCAACTCGAAGGGATTAAAATTAAGGGGAAAGAACTGCAAATTGCACTATATGCAGATGATGTACTGCTTTATATATCTAACACGGCTAGAAACATCCCAAAACTTCTTGCTATTATAGACCAATTTGGCTCCTTTTCCGGATACAAAGTAAATGTTTTAAAATCAGAGCTCTGCTGGCTTAAACATACCAAGGACTCTTGTGTAACCATTCCATTCTCTATAGTCCAAGGTGCATTTAGGTATTTGGGTATTTGGATTTCCTCTAATCCTAGCGCCTGGTATGACTTAAATATCCCGCCGGTACTTAATAGAGTCAGAGAAGCTTTCAAAAACTGGCAAAAACTCCCCTTATCTTTGTCAGGACGTATTGCACTTTATAAAATGACTCTTCTTCCCAAAATTCTGTACGTACTTCAGAACACACCATTTATCCTGAAAACAAAAGATATTCTATCTTTCAACTCAGCACTTCGTTCTTTCTTGTGGCAAAATAAGAAACCTAGGATCTCTTTACTTAAATTAATGCTTCCAGTAGAGCAGGGGGGACTCTCATTACCAGATATCCGCTTATACAATGTGGTATTTCAGGCTAGGGTAGCAGTGGATTGGCTAACTAATGCTAACTATGTAACAAGTCTTGATCTTGAAAAAAATATAGCTCATCCACATTCCTTAGTGGCTCTACTACATTGTAATAACAATATAATCCCGTCCACATTGAAGAAAATAAAGTCTATCTACAACCCAATTCAGATATGGAAAAATATATGTTCCATGCTACATATCCAAGTTAGAGTCTCACGGTACTTACCACTTCTAAACAATCCACAATTTCAAGCTGGGATACAATCCGCTCTCTTTACCAAATGGGAATCCCTGGGCCTTTTGAATATCTCTCAACTACTTGACTTTCAAAACAAATGTATCAAAACTCTCTCAAAAAGGACTTCCACCTTTCAAATAATAACTTCTTTGCCTATCTTCAAGCACGACATTTTGCTCTTAAATTAGTAAGCGATTATGGTTGGGAGTGGTCACTAGGTATACTTGAAAATTGGCTTTTATTAGCCAAGAATGGCTTCTTATCGATTTCTTATATTTATCAGAAACTAATCTCTCTTAAAGGCCCAGAAATATTAGAAAATCTGCAGGCTAAGTGGACAGCAATATTACCTGAAGATTTAGGAGTAACTCCTGTAATAACCTTATCAATTCAAGCAGTTGCGCGTGCCACCCTCTCCGCTACGTGGAGGGAGTCACATGTTAAATTACTACACATGACGTACTTCTCCCCAGAGAAGGGAACTAAATGCCGAAGTGCCACCTTTAATAAATGTCCAAAATGTTCATGTCTCTCGGCTAATCTTATCCATATGTTTTGGTATTGCCCAAAAATCAGGAATTGCTGGTCAAAAATACAATATTGGTTGACTAACTCAGTGGGAATACCCTCACTGACACTTTCCCCTCTAAATATAGTTTTTCCTTTGGAGGACCTAGGCCTTCCTCGGGATAAACTTAAAATAGTCACTTTGGTAATTCTTGCTGCTAGATATCTAATATTGAAGAAATGGAAATCGCGAGCAATCCCAAGTATATCAGAGATAAAAAACTGTTTGAAGAAACAGTGCATAATAGAACAACTAGACACTAACTTACAAAATGATCAAGAGGTGAGGAGTTTCTTTTCTAAGTGGTCGGACTTTATTAATGCTTTGCCCCCAAGGGAAATTGAACACTTGACTTACCCCTTTAGAAATACGGAACTGGTTCTCTTAGGAATTTGGTAGCCCTCCGCAGTCAAAAAATAAACTGATAAAGCTTTGCTCCTCCTTTTCTGCTTCACTCTGTCTTATCCCTTCTCTTTTCTCCTTTTTTCTCTTTTTTTTTTTTTTGTTTTTTTTTTTTATGTTTTGTTTTGTTTTGTCCTATGTTGCTTTGTTTTGTTTGCTTTTTTTTTTTTTGTTTTGTTTTGGTTTTATTTGCTGTCAATTTTACGGTTTAGGTTGTATAACAAAGATAAAGTGAAAAAGAAAAAGGAAAAAAAAAAAGGGCATCAGGTAAACAGGTTAAAAGTGTCAAGCTGTTTAATTACTGAACGTTAAAACCAGGAATTTATTGTATACTTTAGACCAGGCTTTGTCATTATAAAAGCTGATTTTGTTGTTTATTCTTTGTTTTCATATGAATTTATGTTGTAACAAAACTCCTGATGCCTGTCAATAAAAATAAATTAAAAAAAAAAAAATTGTATGCTCTATCTGAATTCTGAAAGACATTTTTAGGTTTTATGTCCCTTTCAGCTACTTTCATGGAATGCTGCAGTTCACCCCACTAGAAGAGATGAGGAAACTCATTTTATAATAAAGAAGATAATAGACTTTGAATTTTGTATGATCAATACAAATTACCCACTGCTGTTTGCATGTGCAGTTTATTTTTTATTTATTTTTTACAATTGGTACTGTGTGCATTAAATAGATATTTTTCCTTTGTAATTTCAATGCAAATTTTAATTTTCCCATAAAAAAGAAATTTTGAAGAACAATTTCGCTATGATTTTAAAAAAGCAATTAAACAGTAAATTTTTTTACTGTGTGATTTCATTTTAGTAATTTATTAATTTCATACAAATTTTAAATTGCAATTTTTTTGTGAGCCCTATTGCAATGTATGTATCGACTATCATAGTGGGTCAAGAAAAAAATAGATGACTACTTACAATTTACTAATGAGAATGTCATGTTACCATTTAATGGAAAGCGAAGGCTCCCCCTTTCCAAAAATTAGTGTATTATGTTTTTTTCTTATAAGATTTATAGGGGCATATCTGAGAGAGAACTTTCCTCCATATCAACTAACTCTCTTGTGCTTTGTGGTGGCAAGTTGATGCACCTCAGTGAAAAGAGATATTTGTCCTTTGTCAAAGAACTGGTTTTCTATTTCCTCAAATTTATTGACATTGCCCCCATTATAACAAGCAAGACATGAAGAAGTATATTAAACTATACTGTTTTCTGTACAGGGGAAGTACTGTGGAAGACGTGGGCATCTGCAGAAATTTCTCGGGGTGCAGGGAATGGAATAAAATACCCTAAACATAATTTTAGTGACAAGATATACAACAGGCAACGTTCTAAAACTGCACTTCTACTGCACATTATTTTAAAATTAGTGTCTCTTTGGCTTGAAAAAATCATCTTAAATGGGTGCTTATGGTTAGCTATAAACAGCATAATTAAAGTGGGGACGGGTATCTGCTTTCTTGT
The DNA here is from genome assembly GCF_027579735.1 of Bombina bombina. NCBI lineage: Eukaryota > Metazoa > Chordata > Amphibia > Anura > Bombinatoridae > Bombina > Bombina bombina. The sequence goes on along the minus strand of NC_069500.1, from coordinate 1,047,348,807 downwards.
ATCAATTTTTTTTATTCAAAGAGATTTTTCATAACAAGCATTTCAAAATGAATAATTACAAACATTAGCATATAACTCTGCTTTTTGCAGAACAATATTGATAAGACAGGATGGTGAAGAAGCATAGTTTCATCGTTTCTCAGGAACCTATAGTTGTAACGATCATCAACCTGGTATACATTTATCAAGGCTCCTTTCTGTGTCTCATATAAAACAAATCAATATAAAAAATGACATTAACAGCTAAAAAGAGGAGAGAAAAAGAAAAGAAGGGGAAAGAAGAAGAAGGATGTCGGTCTTAAGGAGGGAGTATGTATGAGTATAATATGCTGCGTGAAGGTTTTCAGCCAGAGGGAAGAAGTTGGGGTTCTTAAATGCCATAGTGCCGTTAAGTTAGTGGTACAGGATGGCCTGGAATGACATTTAGTGGGTACAGTATCTAGTCCGTTAGTCTTATAATAGGAGTATTCTTACAGAGTAATCAACTCTTGTGTTCTCTCCCCCCACTCATCTAATGTGGGTATATATACACAGTTTTCCATTTTCTTGCTAACAAAGATTTTGCTCCATTCACGCAACATTGGAAAGGTTGAAGTCACAATTTACATGTTAACTTAGGTTTATTATTAAAAATGACCATCAGAGGTGTTAACTGGAATGTAGGGCCAAGTTTAATACACGGTTTTTGTTCCAATGAGTTCCAAAAGACCCGTAAATGTGGACATGACCACCAGATATGGGACATAGTGCCCACGCCCCCATATCCCCTCCAGCAGTGAGAAGAGCTTCCATGATATACTAGCCTTAGTCTGGACGGGGTGAGATACCACCTATAAATTATTTTATAATTCATTTACAGCATTTGGGTGGATGTGGAGGATTTATATGTGTATTGGAATAATTTAGACCATTGTTTTTGTGATATTTCTAAGTCCAATTCTCTCTGCCAGTCACCTAGAGAGGGCTAGAGGTCCTTTTATTGCAATGCGATTTTTACAAAGCTGTTCAAAATGAGTAAGAGAATGAGTAAGTGAGCTTTTATGTGGTGACAAATTTAAAAGGTGTTGCAATTGCTAGTAAGTCCAATAATCCCTGTCTAGGTTTTAGTTCCTCTGACTCAGGAAGTCTGCCAGTGGAGAAGAAAAGCATAGTTCACTATAATGGGTATTGCCTGCAGTGAGATGTATCAACAGTTCAGTGTTTTGGTAGACTGGCGACATAGGTGAGAAGGTGGACAAAATGCCTGAGATGTGTTTATTAATGTTATCCCAAGTATAAAAAATGTGCCTATATAGCGGGAGGATTTTGCTCTTTGGGGTCGGCTAGTGGCTGGCAGCAAACATAGTGGACCTATCTGAGGAGTTTTCCGGATATGAGAATCCAATGGAATCCAGACCTTATCTGTTAGGCTTGTATGCCAATTTAGGATGCGCTGAAGGACATTAGCTTGGTAATATCTGTAGATGTTGGGGACTCCAAGACCTCCCTCATATCTAGACCTATATAGAGTTTTTTTGGCCACCCTGGGTTTTTTCCCCGCCCAGATAAATTTGGCAAAAAAGAAACAAACATGTAATTTTCTTAATTGGTAAGGGCATATTTCAGAGAGTTTTGTCAAACGGTTGTGTTTTCATGTTTAAATTTAGTATAGACAATTTCTGGTTATTTATAAGGAAATGAGATAGTCCACTGAAGTGATGGAATGCACACAATAAGGTAGGAAGTGACTTACTAGAATCAGAGAGAAAGTAAAGAATATACGGAGCACCGGAGCAGCGTGTTTATTAAAAACCTAGCTTTATTATATCCATTTAAAAGTTTGTATTCAGCAAACAGTAGAGAGGTGCCAGGGAACCAAACAAGCTCCCCAGCAATGTGAAAATAACGTCTGATGCGTTTTGGCTTTATGCCGTACTCCAAGCCAACTAAAAATATCTTAGACACTCTACTCATTTAAAACCCGTAGCACTTGCTGATAGGACACTAGTCCACCATTCCCAATTGCCTAGGATAATTAACTGATTCATGTCTAGCTATGTGCACATATGAATTCTGCGCAAAATCTATCTAAAATTATTTAGATCCCTTTTCACTGTGGTGAGCTAATATAATACTAATATTGTAATGTGCTTAAATTTTCTTAAATACATGCTAATCTAACCACCTTATAGTTCTATATACTAGTGAAAAGATATTTTTTTATGAAGAGAGAGAAATTTATTATTTTACTGGTGAGTACTGATATAAAATTACTCTGCTACCAAAAATTGATCAGATCAAACTCTGAGCTCAGTCCCATTGGGACCTTTGTTTTTAGATGAAATATCCAGAATTAGATTTAAACATGAATGGATAGTGCACATAGCTAGACATGAATCAGTTAACTATCATAGGCAATTAGGATTGGTGGACTAGTGTCCTATCAGCAAGTGCTATGGGTTTTTAATGAGTGGAGTGTCTAAGTTATTTTTAGTTGGCTTGGAGTACGGCATAAAGCCGAAATGCGTCAGCCATTATTTGCACATTGCTGGGGAGCTTGTTTGGATTCCTGGCACCTCTCTACTGTTTGCTGAATATAAACTTTTAAATGGATATAATAAAGCTAAGTTTTTAATAAACATGCTGCTCTGGTACTCTGTATTTTCTCTACTTTCTCTCTCATACTTGGGGCCGAACACAGTGAGCACGGAACATTGCAGCGTCACAACCTGATCCTGATTGGAGGGGCAGTCCTCACACACACCCACCGGATTCACCAATAGCTACAAGGACCAGCTTCCACACAGAGTTCATGCTAGCCAGGCAGACTGGAAGTGTTTGGGAATGAAGAGATCCGGAGTCTGTAAGCTGAACTGGGGGTACCGGGTAAGACATACTGTGAATGCAGCATTAACTATATTATACCATAGCATGTAAATCAGGCAGCTTGGTGAAAGTTAAGTTGAATTTTTGCAATATTCAAGGTCTGGTATTAGGCATAACATAAAAACTGTATGAAGTAAAAAGCATTGAGCAGAGCTTGGATGTGTGTGTGAGCTCTGCACCCTGTCCCTCTCATATGTACTGACGGATAGTACAAAGCGCATACAGAGAGACTGGACATTTTCAGTATTCTTTTTATAATCATATTTTGGAGAGTTGCTTTACCCGCATGCCCAATCCTTATTTGTTTTGAACCTACTAGGATCAGCTATGGTCAATAAGATGTCGTCTGCATATAAGCTAATTTTATAGTTATTGGCCCCCACTGGAATCCCTCTGATTTCTTGATTTAGTCTAATATGTGCCGCTAAGGGCTCCCTAGCCAAAGCAAACAACAGGGACGATAGTGGGCATCCCTGGTGAGTACCGTTACAAAATGCTAGGGAGTCAGATAGGATTCCGTTAACTTTGATACTGGCGGTCGGGTTGTTATATAGAGTGAAGATACTATTTACCATAGTGTCGCCCATACCAAAGCCTCTCAGAACTGATTTTAGGTATGACCAGTTAAGTCAGTCGAATGCTTTATCTGCATTGGTTGAGATCAGGAAAACCTCCAAACTGGATGTTACTACTTGGTCAATCAAATGAAGGGTTCTGATAGTGTTGTCCCTGGCCTCCCGTTGCAGAACAAATCCCACCTGGTCCATGTGAATAGGGTGGGAAAGGTATTTATTAATTATTTTGGTGCATATTTTTTCATCTGTATTGATTAGGGAGATTGGGCGATAATTACCCGGGTCTAGAGGTGATTTGCCTGTCTTATGGATCAGGGTAATGTGAACAGAAAGCATGTAGTGAGAGAATGAACCATTATCATCTATAGATTGGAATAGTTTGATTAGATAGGTGGCTAAGATATGTTTGAAAGTCTTATAATATTGATTAGTGAACCCGTCTGGGCCTGGGCTTTTCTGTGAAGGAAGGGAGTCAATAGCATGCCAAATTTCAGTGATGGTAATAGGGTCATCTAGGAGTGTAGCTTTGTCTTGGGAAAGGGTGGCAGGTCTGCTTCCTTAACATAGTTATCCATCAGGTGGAGGTCCCATGTCTCTGCTATCGGTGGTAGGTTATAAAGTTTGTTATAATAGTCAATATAATAGTCAGTATAATAGTCAGGAAAACTCCTGCAATACTTTTGCTATCCTGAGAAATGGAGCCGTTGGGGTTAGAAATCTTGTGTACATTTAGTGTTCTTTGACGCAAGGCTCTGGCTAACAATGTTCCTTACTTGTTACCTTCTGTAAAATATTTTCTCTTTGAGTAAAAAGCTTGCTTTTGGGCCTCCCTTTGTAGAAACCTATTTAGTTCTATTCTAGCTTTTATAACCTCGGTGTGCAGTTGCGGGTTAAAGGGGTGTTGATTGTGTCTATTTTCTAGCTGTTGAAGTTTGGAGGTTAAGGCATTGTATTCTGTTCTTTTGGATATAAGTAAGATTGCTTTCTGCTTTAAAAAGTCTCCCCTAATGCCCGCCTTATGCGTTTTCCATAGGGTGGTGGGGCTTATTGAATCGCTCTGATTAATCACAAAGAATTCTATCAAAGATCTTGATATTTGTTACTTTATTATGTTGCTTTTGAGAAGAGATTAATCTAATCTCCAACAGTATTGGGATATTGGGACGAAGGGTCACAGGATTTATAGGGCAAGCATAGAATGGTCTGACCACGGAGTAGGGGTGATGTATGTGGAGTCTGTTAGGTGTAGACTACGCTGATCTAGAAAAATGTAGTCAATACTGGAGAAGGTCTTATTTGGACAAGGGTAAAAGGTGTACACTTTTGAATGAGAATGTTGCAGTCTCCATTTGTCTACTAAAGATAGTGATTGTAATTTGGAATTTATATTCTTCAAAGTCGATCTAGGAACACTGTTTTGTTTATTAGAACAATCTTGGGCTGGTGATAGCGCTACATTAAAATCTCCTGCCATAATGATGTGCCACTGTCAATAAATTGTTATATATTTTCCAAAAAAAGTTGGCCTGGTTTTTGTTTTGGTAGTAAATATTGACAAGGGTTACCAGCTGGTTGAATAATAGGCTTATAAGATTGAGAAGTCTACCCTCATCATCCTGATGTTTAGCTATAAGTTGGAAAGTTAATCGTCTATGAAACAAGATACCTACTTCATTTGTTTTGGAGTTGTTATGATTAAAGTAACTGACTGGATAGGTACTGGAGGAGCATGTAGGAGCCTGGGCACCATTAAACTGGGTTTCCTGCAAGTATATTATATCCCCTTTATGTTTTCAAAACCAATTTAGTGCTATTGACCTTTTTGTTAGGGAATTGAGTCCTTTCACGTTTTGAGAAAGGAATTTTAGCATGGGTTGGCTCACGGCTTATAGAAATGGTGTGAAGTGCATATGCTGATTGGTATTTGAGTGTATTCTTGCAGGTGGTGAATATATGAGTAAGCAAGCATGTCTGTAGTGGTAGTACTCACAATCTGTTGAAGTTGCATATAAGAGAGAGAATGGAATAGAGCGCACAATGACAAGAAGGGTGTTGAGACAGGAACAGACAAAGATCGGCATCATAGAGAAGAGGAAAATGATTTAAAATGAGTAAACATAGTAAAATTAAACAAACAATCACTTTTCATGTGAAAACAATTAAGAACTTCTGGTATTGTTAATAGCTCAGGCTAAAGGCTGCATATGATATAGCTGGTACACTTGGGGTCCGCTAGGCGAGTCCCACAGTGGGCCGAATGTGAGAACAATTAAACCAGGGGACTTAGTGGGTAATGCATAAGAAAAGGGTAAACTACACTTAGTATGGAGTTACATTGTGTGAACTTTCTGTAGTGTTTTCAGTAATCCATGACTTAACATTATCAACTACTAATTGCTATAAAGTTATTCAACAAGTAACAACTTTAAACTTAATAACCTAGAAAACTTAAACCTGCTAATGTATAAGCAATACATCTAAGGTTCTTTCATAAGAGGATGACTTGCAATACAAATGTGGCATATAGTTAGATACGATGCAGTGTGAATGGCAACAAACAAACTTTTTCCATCATAGTTCTGCTTGGGTTTCAAGTGATCGGTTGAGAAGAAGTGTCTCTCTTTGATGGATCAGAAGTATTTCTGTGTCTTTTCCTATTCACGTCATTCCATCCTTGTCTCTGAGGCTTAGGAAGTAGCTTTTCTTGTGTGTTGAATTCTTCATCGCCATCGTTTAGCCTTGAAAGAGAAGGTGGAGAGATGTTTAGGTTCTTGCAAAAAGTCTCAAGATCATCTGGTGTTCTATAAATAAACATTTGCTGTCCACGCATAACTCTGAGGCAAAAGGGAAATCCCCATCTATAGGGAATCTTCAGGGCCTGAAGGTGCTAGGTGAGGAATCTGACATCCCTTCTTTTTGCAAGTGTCAGTAGACTGAGGTCTGCGTATATTTGTAGCGGTATGTCCTCGAAATTTATATTATTAGACTTCCTGGCAGCAAGGAAAATTTTATCTTTGTGTTTGTAGTTTTGAAACTTCAGAATCACATCCCGTTGCGGCTCTGTGTCTTTAGTAGGAGGCCTGAGTGCCATGTGGGCTCTGTCCAGGGGCATTGACAAGATTGTATCAGAATTTGTTAGCTGCTTAAATAGTCTCTAAAGTTATTCATCCAAGAGTGCTGTTGAAATTGTTGCAGTAATACCCCTGATTCGGAGATGGTGCCTCCTTCCTCTGTTATCTAGATCTTCCACGTGTGATTGTAAATTATCAATTATAGCAGATTGTTGGTGCAGTTGTCTGGTAAGTTCTTTAAATTCTTTGTTTATATGATCGGTCCCTTCCTCAAAATATTCTACCCTGTTGCCCAGGTCAGTTAAATCTTTTCTGACTTCCTTTAAGCCATCTTTGATCAATTGGCTAACCTGCATTAGTAATGCGGCCAGGTCTTCTTTTGTGGATAGTGAACAGATGTCAACTTTTGTTAGAGGTCTGGAAGTCTTAGCTGGTACCGATGAGTGATCTGAATCCTCTAAATCGTTAGCATTATCCTGGGTGTCAGGTGTAAAGGTGGGGGTAGCGTCTATTGGATTAAAAAAATCCTTCATTATCAGGTTAAGGTTCTGTGAGCCTTTAGAATGCTTAGCCCCTTTATTAGCCTTTGTTTTTTTGGAAGACATGTTGAATACTGCTGCTGTCTTACAGTAAGCTATGTAGGATAACCAATGTGCCAAGTTTAGCAAGTTATTAAGATTGTCCCAATAACATTTCAACTGGTCATCTCATGTATAGCTGTTATAATGGGTGCTTTAATTGTTTAGCCGGTAAAGGTGCAGAGTATGCCAAAGTTTTCTATTTTAATATCATGCCATGTGCGCTTTGTAGCGCCTGTATAAGGGTTAATAGTTGAGGAGAGTGTCTCTTTTGTGATATACCCATCAATTATGCCATATTCAGAGAGTGTTCATTATTTTATGTGCCATGTGGCTGTAGGCTGATTCCGGAGCATTATTGTGCGGTCAGCATAAGGAGATGTCCGTAGTATTAGGGCTGGATGTTGCAGGTGGCTAGGTAAACTTTCTAGAGACCTGTGTTTGCTGCGGTATGTAGTGGGGCCGGCCGTTCTCAAATTCAGTAGGCCTCACTGATGTTGTACATATTCACTAGCCCGGTTCTCAGTCAGAGATCCCTGTGTTTTGTGCACGGCAATTGGCTGTCAGTAGAAGCTACCCGGATTCAGCTGGCAGTCCCTGGTGTGCAGATGTCTTCTCAGATTTTTAAAATGCCTCACATAGGAGCTTCATAGGCCTTGGTAACACCGGAGCTCACTCAGATGCGTCGACCATGATGGACCGTTAACTTTGCCCCCGGGTATCTGCATTCTATTGCTCCCACTTTTTTGGGGAGTTGTGCTTTTAATTGAAAGATATTCTAGAATGTTTACGTCAAACAAGGAAGAGAGCTGTTTGGGAGAACAGTGACAGAGCTTAATTGAGAACAATATTAATATAATGGATCAGTTTTAACAGTTTCTATATTAAAGAAAATTAGATACTTAAAGTAAATATTAAAGGGGCATGAAACCCAGATTGTTATCTTTTGTGATTCAGACAGAGCATATAATATAAAAAAATATGTTTTCGATTTACTTCTATTATCAAATTGGCATAGTTTTCATGGTATTCTGTTTTGAAAAGATATTTTGATCTATGGCGCACACATTACTGGATCAGTAAAAAAAAAACAGGAAACACTGCTGCTCCCTACTGTTCTTGCAAATTAAAATACATTTTGAAGTTTGGATGTCCCTTTAAAGGGACATATTACAGCAGCAGGTAAACATTTTAAAAATATTTTTTGTGGGAAAACAAAAGTAAAAGCTTTTGGAATTCATGATGAAACTAACAGGAAGTGCATGATTAAGTGCAACTGAATCCGAGGATTCTACAGCTTACTGGCTGACAATAACAACTCAGCATAAGAACGCCAGTTTTTCAAAAAGCAAAGCTCTGTAAATCATTTTAAAACATACTCTTTGGATGTAACACAAAGCTATTCTATATGTGCTCTTCTGAATTGAAACATTTCTCCTTACATGTATCCTTTATGGTGTTATCTAGGTTTAGATATGTAAAGCAGTTAAGCTACTGGAAACAAAGACTGGTTACTCTAGAATGTATTACTGAGTATTGCTGAAGACAACTGTGTTGCTGTAATTACAAACATTATTTGATGCGGCTTGATCATCAAGGCATTACCTTTTGCTATTTTTGTTCTCATCTATGTTTACTTGTTTCTAAGTTTCTCTTCTTTTCCCAAAGTGGGACTCATGGTGTGCTGGTAAAGCTTCTTGATAATGTCAGACCCTAATCACATACATTAATCTTAAATATCCACTGCATAATGTCACTGGTTACCTTTTTTACTATCTTACAGGGAAATCTTTCATCTATTTAACTTTATATATCATTTATTTTTATTATACCAATATCAATTTATCTGAAATTTAATTTTTAAAGGCATTCACTGTTTTTCTACAATAATAAAAGTAAAAATTTCAGCCATAATGTAAGGGACAGTCTAGTTGAAAATGTTTTTTTGTTTCAAAAGATAGATAATCCCTTTATTACCCATTCCCCAGTTTTGCATAACAAACACTGTTATATTTATACAGTTTTTACCTCTGTGATTACCTTGTATTTAAACCTCTGCAGAATTCCCCTTTATATCAGTTATTTTGACAGTTGCATTTTAGCTAATCAGTGCTGCCTCATAACTAACTCCACAGGATTGAGCACAATATTATCTATATGGAACACTTGAACTAGTGCCGCCTAGCTGTGAAAAACTGTTAAAATGCACTAAGATAAGAGACAGCCTTCAATAGCTTAGAAATTAATTAGCATATGAGCCTACCTAGGTTTAGCTTTCAACAAAGAATAACAAGAGAACAAAGACAATTTGATGATAAAAGTAATATGGAAAGTTGTTTTTTAAAATGACATGCCATATCTGAATCATGAAATATAAATTTGGACTTTACTGTCCCTTTAAGAGGTTGCAAATAAGCATAAGCAGTACTGCTAGTCAGGGTCGGCTCCAGAACAAATGAAATGGGGGGGGGGGCATTTTTTTTCCTGAGGGGGCACGCATTTACAAAGCATGTATGAGAGTCAAAATAAGAGCAAAACCAAGTATTCTGCAGGAAAGTGTAGCTTCTGGCTGGCTTATCCCCACTATTAACATTTGGAGAATATGTGCTAAATCACTAGGTAAAAGAATGACGTCTAAATCCTATGTAGTGCACTAAAACAGAGCCATTAAACGTGAGACCCTCAGTGCAATAGCTCCTTAAAAACAATTCACCCCTTAATCACCATGATCCAAAACCCTTAAACTCATTCTCAAATCTCAATCATGTCCCCTAAACAGCCATGCACCCCAAACCCCCCAATGCAATTAAACCCTGTTTGCAATAGCAGTGAGGATACTAGGTTTTCAGGTACTGGTAAGTTTGTAGATTAGATTTAGCTATGCCCCCCCTTGGAGCCGACCCTGCTGCTAGTTCATGACTGTGAATGAGCAAACCTTGAGAGGACATTATAACTAAAGTGCAAACAAGAATAAACAATAAATACTATATCACACACAATCTTATATGTATGAACCTTTAATAAATATATATAATGGATATAGAAGAAAAATATATTTGAATGTTTCTTTACTTATCACCTTTTTGGCACAGATTCTCAAAAAGGTCATCTCCCCCTGACTTATAGGTTTGTCAAGGAAATTACACCAATACCAATGCTTTCTAGCATGTAAAAAATACATTGTGAAATGATTTCCAACCATTATAAACTAGTCCATAATCAATAAGGCAGCCATATAACAAAATAACGCTATCACAAACAGAAAAGCACTTATGAATATATAAAAGAATGAAATCAAGTAAAGATATATTGATAGAAAAATAAGTAAGATTTTGTCTAAATATTTTGATTGGTATACATGATTATGTATTAAAATCAATAATCAATATATAATTTAGATGTATTTCTAATAAAGGACACTATTTTAATAAGAAAAAATATTCCTTATATTATTGATATCAAATGACATTAAAGGGATATTCAAGTCAAAATTAAACTTCCATGATTCAGATAGGGCATGCTATTTTAAACAACTTTCCAATGTACTTTCATCATCATTTTTGCTTTGTTCTCTTGGCATTCTTTGTTGAAAGATAAACCAAGGTATGCTCATATGCTAATGTATAAGCCCTTGAAGGCCTCCTCTTATCTCAGTGCATTTTGACAGTTTTTCACAGTTAGACCGTGCTAGTTCATGTGTGCCAAATAGAGAACATTGTGCTCACTCCCGTAGAATTATTTGAGTCAGCACTGTTTGGCTAAAATGCAAGTCAGTCAAAAGAACTGAAATAAGGGAGCACTCTGCAGAGGCTTTGATACAAGTTAATCACAGAGGTAAAAAGTGTGTTATTATAACTGTGTTGGTTATGCAAAACTTGGTAATGGGTATTAAAGGGATTATCTATATTTTTTAAACAATAGCCATTCTTGAGTAGATTGTCCCTTTTAAAGTAAAAATTAAACTTTTTTTTTGCTGTTTGATTCAAGTTTTATTAGTTTTGATTAAGTTTACAATAAAATATAATGAAAAACCAAACAACTGCTTAACTATAGATGCCATGTTACCAACTTATATCTTCCTCAAGTATAGTATTTAAACTTTTTTTTCGCATTTGTGATCATTACTATAGACACTTAATGCCAAAACTACAGAGGAAGTTAAAGGGATGAAGGAAAGTAGATCCGGCAACTCCAAAACGCAAACTTCCTCCTTCCAGTGTATCCGGAAATCAAGCTACAGCCGTAAGAAGCAGGTAACTGGAGTGCCGTAGCCAAGGGTAATGCAACCAAATTACCGTAGTAGAAGATAATGTAGAAAAAAAAGGCAGGCATTACTCACTTATAGTATGCAAATAAAAACGTCCACCATTTATTGAAAATGTACATGGTAAATACCAATCCAAGGAGTACAACTATAGAGCGGAACAGTTCATCAAGGAGGCATACAAACAAGGTGGTGTGGACAGAGGCAGGAGTCTGATGCGTTTTGTGCCCCCTACAGGCACTTACTCATAGACCTAATACATGGATATCACAGGATGTGCTATATATACCCTAACCAATTAAAATTAACCCTAGATATCCTAATATAGTTAAAAACAAGGAGACAGGGGAAAAAAAAGGTTATGTCAAAATACTTAACCAAGTATGACACATGTATGAACTAACAGATGAGTATGACACACAAAAATATATATAACACAAGCAAATCCATATTAAAGTCCTGGTACACAACAAATGTATATGAAAAAGTATGGCCTAGATTTGGAGTTCGGCGGTAGCCGTCAAAACCAGCGTTAGAGGCTCCTAACGCTGGTTTTAGGCTACCGCCGGTATTTGGAGTCAGTGATTAAAGGGTCTAACGCTCACTTTTCAGCCGCGACTTTTCCATACCGCAGATCCCCCTACGCCATTTGCGTATCCTATCTTTTCAATGGGATCTTTCTAACGCTGGTATTTAGAGTCGTTTCTGAAGTGAGCGTTAGAGCTCTAACGACAAAACTCCAGCCGCCTGAAAATAGCAGGAGTTAAGAGCTTTCTGGCTAACGCCGGTTTATAAAGCTCTTAACTACTGTACCCTAAAGTACACTAACACCCATAAACTACCTATGTACCCCTAAACTGAGGTCCCCCCACATCGCCGCCACTCGATTAAAATTTTTAACCCCTAATCTGCCGACCGCCACCTACGTTATACTTATGTACCCCTAATCTGCTGCCCCTAACCCCGCCGACCCCTATATTATATTTATTAACCCCTAACTTGCCCCCCACAACGTCGCCGCCAGCTACTTAAAATAATTAACCCCTAATCTTCCGACCGCAAATCGCCGCCACCTACGTTATCCCTATGTACCCCTAATCTGCTGCCCTAACATCGCCGACCCCTATATTATATTTATTAACCCCTAATCTGCCCCCCTCAACGTCGCCGACACCTGCCTACATTTATTAACCCCTAATCTGCCGAGCGGACCTGAGCGCTACTATAATAAAGTTATGAACCCCTAACCCACCTCACTAACCCTATCATAAATAGTATTAACCCCTAATCTGCCCTCCCTAACATCGCCGACACCTAACTTCAATTATTAACCCCTAATCTGCCGAGCGGAGCTCACCGCTATTCTAATAAATTGATTAACCCCTAAAGCTAAGTCTAACCCTAACACTAACACCCCCCTAAGTTAAATATAATTTTTATCTAACGAAATAAATTAACTCTTATTAAATAAATGATTCCTATTTAAAGCTAAATACTTACCTGTAAAATAAACCCTAATATAGCTACAATATAAATTATAATTATATTATAGCTATTTTAGGATTAATATTTATTTTACAGGCAACTTTGTAATTATTTTAACCAGGTACAATAGCTATTAAATAGTTAAGAACTATTTAATAGTTACCTAGTTAAAATAATAACTAATTTACCTGTAAAAGAAATCCTAACCTAAGATATAATTAAACCTAACACTACCCTATCAATAAAATAATTAAATAAACTACCTACAATTACCTACAATTAACCTAACACTACACTATCAATAAATTAATTAAACACAATTCCTACAAATAAATACAATTAAATAAACTAGCTAAAGTACAAAAAATAAAAAAGAACTAAGTTACAGAAAATAAAAAAATATTTACAAACATAAGAAAAATATTACAATTTTAAACTAATTACACCTACTCTAATCCCCCTAATAAAATAACAAAGCCCCCCAAAATAAAAAATTCCCTACCCTATTCTAAATTAAAAAAGTTACAAGCTCTTTTACCTTACCAGCCCTGAACAGGGCCCTTTGCGGGGCATGCCCCAAGAATTTCAGCTCTTTTGCCTGTAAAAGAATAAATACAATACCCCCCCCCCAACATTACAACCCACCACCCACATACTCCTAATCTAACCCAAACCCCCCTTAAATAAACCTAACACTAAGCCCCTGAAGATCTTCCTACCTTGTCTTCACCATCCAGGTTCACCGATCCGTCCTGAAGAGCTCCTCCGATGTCCTGATCCAAGCCCAAGCGGGGGCTGAAGAGGTCCATGATCCGGTCAAAGTCTTCATCCAAGCGGGGCAGAAGAGGATCTTCCATCCGATTGAAGTCATCATCCAGGCGGCATCTTCTATGGTCTTCCATCCGGAGCGAAGCGGCAGGATCCTGAAGACCTCCAGCGCGGAACATCCATCCGGACCGACGACTGAACGACGAATGACTGTTCCTTTAAGGGACGTCATCCAAGATGGCGTCCCTCGAATTCCGATTGGCTGATAGCATTCTATCAGCCAATCAGAATTAAGGTAGGAATTTTCTGATTGGCTGATGGAATCAGCCAATCAGAATCAAGTTCAATCCGATTGGCTGATCCAATCAGCCAATCAGATTGAGCTCGCATTCTATTGGCTGTTCCGATCAGCCAATAGAATGCGAGCTCAATCTGATTGGCTGATTGGATCGGCCAATCGGATTGAACTAGATTCTGATTGGCTGATTCCATCAGCCAATCAGAAAATTCCTACCTTAATTCCGATTGGCTGATAGAATCCTATCAGCCAATCGGAATTCGAGGGACGCCATCTTGGATGACGTCCCTTAAAGGAACAGTCATTCGTCGTTCAGTCGTCGGTCCGGATGTTCCGCGCTGGAGGTCTTCAGGATCCTGCCGCTTCGCTCCGGATGGAAGACCATAGAAGATGCCGCCTGGACGATGACTTCAATCGGATGGAAGATCCTCTTCTGCCCCGCTTGGATGAAGACTTTGACCGGATCATGGACCTCTTCAGCCCCCGCTTGGGCTTGGATCAGGACATCGGAGGAGCTCTTCAGGACGGATCGGTGAACCTGGATGGTGAAGACAAGGTAGGAAGATCTTCAGGGGCTTAGTGTTAGGTTTATTTAAGGGGGGTTTGGGTTAGATTAGGGGTATGTGGGTGGTGGGTTGTAATGTTGGGGGGGGTATTGTATTTATTCTTTTACAGGCAAAAGAGCTGAAATTCTTGGGGCATGCCCCGCAAAGGGCCCTGTTCAGGGCTGGTAAGGTAAAAGAGCTTGTAACTTTTTTAATTTAGAATAGGGTAGGGAATTTTTTTATTTTGGGGGGCTTTGTTATTTTATTAGGGGGCTTAGAGTAGGTGTAATTAGTTTAAAATTGTTGTAATATTTTTCTTATGTTTGTAAATATTTTTTTATTTTCTGTAACTTAGTTCTTTTTTATTTTTTGTACTTTAGCTAGTTTATTTAATTGTATTTATTTGTAGGAATTGTGTTTAATTAATTTATTGATAGTGTAGTGTTAGGTTAATTGTAGGTAATTGTAGGTAGTTTATTTAATTATTTTATTGATAGGGTAGTGTTAGGTTTAATTATATCTTAGGTTAGGATTTATTTTACAGGTAAATTTGTTATTATTTTAACTAGGTAACTATTAAATAGTTCTTAACTATTTAATAGCTATTGTACCTGGTTAAAATAATTACAAAGTTGCCTGTAAAATAAATATTAATCCTAAAATAGCTACAATATAATTATAATTTATATTGTAGCTATATTAGGATTTATTTTACAGGTAAGTATTTAGCTTTAAATAGGAATCATTTATTTAATAAGAGTTAATTTATTTCGTTAGATGTAAATTATATTTAAGTTAGAGGGTGTTAGTGTTAGGGTTAGACTTAGCGTTAGGGGTTAATCCATTTATTAGAATAGCGGTGAGCTCCGCTCGGAAGATTAGGGGTTAATAATTGAAGGTAGGTGTCGGCGATGTTAGGGAGGGCAGATTAGGGGTTAATACTATTTATGATAGGGTTAGTGAGGCGGATTAGGGGTTAATAACTTTATTATAGTAGCGCTCAGGTCCGCTCGGCAGATTAGGGGTTAATAAGTGTAGGCAGGTGTCGGCGACGTTGAGGGGGGCAGATTAGGGGTTAATAAATATAATATAGGGGTCGGCGATGTTAGGGCAGCAGATTAGGGGTACATAGGGATAACGTAGGTTGCGGCGGTTTACGGAGCGGCAGATTAGGGGTTAAAAAAAATATGCAGGGGTCAGCGATAGCGGGGGCGGCAGATTAGGGGTTAATAAGTGTAAGGTTAGGGGTGTTTAGACTCGGGGTACATGTTAGAGTGTTAGGTGCAGACGTAGGAAGTGTTTCCCCATAGGAAACAATGGGGCTGCGTTAGGAGCTGAACGCTGCTTTTTTGCAGGTGTTAGGTTTTTTTCCAGCTCAAACAGCCCCATTGTTTCCTATGGGAGAATCGTGCACGAGCACCTTTTTGAGGCCGGCCGCGTCCGTAAGCAACTCTGGTATCGAGAGTTGCATTTGCGGTAAAAATGCTCTACGCTCCTTTTTTGGAGCCTAACGCAGCATTTGTTTGAACTCTCGATACCAGAGTTAATTTTATGGTGCGGCCAGAAAAAAGCCCGCGGAGCGTTAACAGCCCTTTTACCGCCAAACTCCAAATCTAGGCCTATGTGATTACAAATGAACAGACTAGTGATGGGAACATCAAAATAATTACACCAAAATTAATTCTTAATGTATAATAAGCTAAGAATAGGTAGGTAATTATCCATCAAAGAGTGCTCTGGAATATCATACTGAATAAATAATACAAATGCAAAGCTAAGTAAAACAACAAAAATAATTTAAGCAACAGAATTAGACAACAAGGTTAAATAACTAAAGCATTAAATACATCTGCTGCTTAGCCACCAGGGAAGACAAAGTAATAAATTAATAAATTAGTTAAGTTAAGAAGTTAAGAAGTTAAAGGGATACTGAACCCATTTTTTTTCTTTCATTGTTCAGATAGAGAATTCAATTTTAAGCAACTTTCTAATTTATTCCTATTATAATTTTTTCTTCATTATCTTGCTTTCCTTATTTGAAAAAGCAAGAATGTAAAGATTACGAGCCTGCCCATTTTTGGTTCAGACCACTGGATAGCACTTGCTGATTGGTGAATACCATTAAGCCACCAATCAGCAAGTACAACCTAGGTGCTGAACCAAAGATGGGCCGGCTCGTAAACTTACATTCCTGCTTTTTTAAAAAAAAAAATAACCAAGAGAACAAAGTGAAAGAATTGAAAGTAGGAGTATATTAAAAAGTTGCTTAAAATTGCATGCTCTATCTGAATCATGCAAGAAAAATGTGGGTTCAGTGTCGCTTTAAGGGAGAGAGAGGAATATAAGTAACAGAAAGGAAGGATAATAGGGAGAAAACATTGAAGACCGAGAAGGAGATAAGGGAGAAAGGAGAGAGAAGAGAAAGAAGAAGTAGGGCTGCCACAATAGGGAATCACAAAGAAGGGAGGTTAAAAACAAAGAAAAAGGGAGGTTACAGCCAGAGGAGGGTATTATCAAATAATATAACCAAAGTTCCCAACAATGCAGCCATATATATGCCCTCTGGCCTCTTGATCTTTTAAATTGAAATTGGGACTTAAATTTAATGGTTTATGATTAAGATGCATATAAATAATTTTCCAATTAATTTCTGTTATCATATTTGCTTTAATCTCTTGGTATCATTTGTTAAAGAGTTGTCTTATTTACAGAAATGCACTACGCGGAGCTTGTTGAACATATCTGGAAGCAAAAGGTAATAGACATTAATGTGCAGCCACCAATCACCAGCTAGCTCCCAGCAGTACATTGCTGCTAATGAGTCTACCTAGAAAGAAATAAAATAGAAAAAAAAACTGGAATTCTTTTTAAAATTGCATAATTTCTTTTGTGATTCATAATTTTAAGCAACTTTCTATTTACTCCTATTATCACACGTTCTTCATTCTCTTGGTATCTTTATTTGAAAAGCAAGAATGTTAGTTTAGATGCCGGCCCATTTTTGTGAACAACCTGGGTTGTTCTTGCTGAATGGTGGACACATTAATCCACCAATAAACAAGTGCTGTCCAGGGTCTGGACTTTCTTTTTCAAATAAAGATAGCAAGAGAAAGAAGAAAAATTGATACTAGGAGTAAATTAGAAAGCTTCTTAAAATTGCATGCTCTATCTGAACAACAAAAGAAAAAATTTGGGTTCGCTGTCCTTTTAAGACTTTCTCAAATAGAATGCATTGGCTTCGTTCTCAGCTTTATTTTACTGTTTAAGTTTTTGCACAAGCTTAGGTCACACAAAGGATACATATTGTACTCAAAAAACACTTTTACTGGGGTTTAAATTAAGGAAACTACTAAAAAGTGTGTTTAAGCTTTTTATAATACATTTCTTTGCAAACAAAGGTGCTGATTGGTAAGTGTGCATGGAACATATTTACAAATCAGCACCTGCTGCACATATAAATAAATAAAATGGAAAATTGTGCTTTTTTATGTAAACTGACCGTGCATAGGAACTTTAATATTGAAAAGAAGCTGTGCAAATAACCAATGGCACTCAAAAAAGGAAAAATTGTGTTTCAACACTTTATAGTGTGGAGTGCAAAATTTGTGTGAGATGCTGATGAAAAAGTATTTTTTTATTGTTAAGAATAATATTAAATTCTCCTCGTGCAAAGTATAGGGGGCATTTCAAGGCACCTTTCAAATGTGATAGAAAGAAGACAGATAGTTGTGGAGCTTTACATTTAGAACGAGTTTAAATAAAACAAACAAACTAATAAATACATAAATAAACAAATAAATAAAATAATTAAAAGCCGAGATGCCATTTCCATGGAAATTCTAAATGAAAGTTTGTAATGTAATGTATCCATTCTTACCCTATTGCAATATGTTTTGTTTGATCTACCATTAATTATTACTTATTATACCGATATTATATATTATATTTATAACTGGTGCAGTTATACCTACTTTTTCACAAAGTTGTTTTCACATATTAAAGCAGGTTATTATCTATCTATCTACAGTATATATATATATATATATATAGATGGATAGATAGAGATAGATAGGATATAGATCAATTGATAGATGTACACAAACATGCATTTCCTGTTAGTTTAAAATGTAATGTGAAGAGGCACCTGGAGCCTGGATAAAGAGGGCCCAACATCGGAACAAGAGTAGCCGCATTACTCATCAACCGTGAGTTCCACTTTTGAGGTTAGTTATGTCTTTTTTGGGGTTATTTTTTAATTTTTAAGAATGGTGTTTTTTCTTCTAGCTTAGGTTTTCTTTAGTTAGTTTTTGTTATTTTAGGGGGTGGGGTATTACGTGTAATGTAGATGGGGGTTTTGTAATGTTTTTTCTTTTACAAAGAGCTGATCAATTCAGGACAATGACCTACAAAGGCCATTTTAAGGGCTATTAAACAATTTTTAGTGTTAGAGTTTAGGTGTTTTTTTTTGTATTGGGTAAGTTTTTTATTTTGTGGGCCATGTCGTTTAGTCTAAAGTATAATGGTGTTTTTTATTTTGGATACTCTAGTTTAATTTATTTTTGTAACTTAGATTGTTTTATTTATTTTTTGGTGATTTAGTGAGGTTAGTTTAGTAGAGGTTTTAGTATAGAGGGGGGTTAGGCATTAGGTACAGTAGTGTTAGATTGCGTTTGGGGTTTTGGCAGTTTAGGTTTATTTATTTATTTTTAATTAGATTTTAATTGTAACTTAGGGGGTTTAGTTTAGAGGGGGGGGGTTAGGTGTTAGGTTAGTTTGCATTTGGAGCATGTGGCAGCATAGGGGTTAATAGCATAGTACTTGCAGTGGGTGTATGTGGCATAGGGATTTATAGTTAGAGACATAGGGGTTAATAGTTAGTTTATTGCAGTGGGTATGTGTTGGCAAAGGAGTTTTATAGTTAGAGATATAGTGGATTATAGTTTATTGCAGGGGTATGTGGTGGCATAGGGGTTACTAGTTAGATACTAGTGGTGGATATGTGGCAGCATAGGGTTTTATAGTTCAATACTAGCCATGGGTATATGGCGGCATAGGGGTTAATAGATACTAGGGTGGGTATGTGGTGGCATAGGGGTTAATAGATACTAGCAGTGGGTATGTGGCAGCATAGGGGATAATAGTCAGATACTAGTGGTGGGTATGTGGTGGCATAGAGGTTAATAGT